>NC_084613.1:18013280-18105780 GCF_033978795.1 Nerophis ophidion | reverse complement strand
TTACCTTTAACTCTATGTTATTATTAATAATTAATTATATTTATCTGTGTGGAAACACTGATCATCTTAATGATTTCTCACAAATATATATATATATAGAAACAGACAAATATCAATGTGCAATTGAACATTTTCAAATGATCACTTCTAAGACAGTCTTGTGAAATCAAAATATCCCATTTTAACTAGCTAGCCACTAAAAAATTTTAACAAATCATGAATTACTTTGCACCATGTTTGTAAAAATAATAACAAAATTCAACTCTCAATTTTTTAAATAAATTATGTCACACTTTGAACTGGACACCAAATCTGTTATCTGTAGCTTTGACAGTTAGTGGGAAGCCTGGCGTTGCATGCTGTTAACTAGTGTGTTGTACTCTGGTGTGTAACTTGACACTGCAACTCTGAGTGAGTCTTGCAGATGTGAATCAGTGAGGCGTGTTCTGTGTTTGTTCTTGATGAAGTTCATGTCAGAAAATGCGAATTCACAAAGATAAGTTGAACCAAACAGGCTTGCAACCTTCATAGCTGCTGCGCATACACCACTGTACTTTTCTTTGTCAACAAGGCACCAAAAGTTTGGTGCAGCCTGGTGGGCTTTAAATTTTAAATTGTCAGGAAAGGAGAGGAAGGAATTTAAAAGTTAAAAAGGTATATGTGTCTGAAAATCTTAAAATCATTTTTAAGGTTGTATTTTTTCTCTAAAATTGTCCTTCTGAAAGTTATAAGAAGCAAAGTAAAAAATTAAATTAATTTATTTAAACAAGTGAAGACCAAGTCTTTAAAAATATTTTCTTGGATTTTCAAATTCTATTTGAGTTTTGTCTCTCTTAGAATTAAAAATGTCGAGCAAAGCAAGACCAGCTTGTTAGTAAATAAATACAATTTAAAAAATAGAGGCAGCTCACTGGTAAGTCGTGTTATTTGAGCTATTTTTAGAACAGGCCAGCGGGTCCTTACGGGCTACTTGGTGCCCGCGGGCACCGCATTGGTGACCCCTGATTTAGTCGCTTGTTAGCGTTAGCCAAGCTAACTGCGGGCGACAAAAAACGTCAAGTATTTTGGGGGAAAAAAGCATGTTGTCTGATTACTTTTAGTCATTGCTCAGTACAAAAATGGAAGAGTATTATTTTCGGAGACGTAACGCAGTGATCAAAGCTTTTAAAAGTAATAATGGTCTTGTTTTTTCGGAGAAACTTGCTTATGAAATGAGGCTGGGGCACTCTCACCTAGTACTGCTCAGTGGCCTAGTGATTAGAGTGTCCGCCCTGAGATCGGTAGGTCGTGACACGGCCGAGTCATACCAAAGACTATAAAAATGAGACCCATTACCTCCCTGCTTGACACTCAGCATCAAGGGTTAGAATTGGGGGTTAAATCAACAAAAATGATTCCCGGGCACAGCCACCACTCCCTCACCTCATCGCAGCAGTGCAATTCCAAATGTTTCATATCGAACCCAGGCCTCTTTTGTATGTGCATATAAATGGGGTATCTATGCGATACAAATGCGCTCCGGTTAGATTAGTCCAGGGGTGCCCATTACGTCGATCGCGATCGACTGGTCGATCTCGGAGGGTGTGTCAGTCGATCTTAAGCCAGGCATTAAAAAATATACATAAAAATGAGCAATCATCAATCATACCAAGACTTCACTTTCGTCAGTTGTTTGACATTCTCGGCACCCGAGGATCTTGTGAGATGACGCTGGCTGCTGCGAGCTCATATTTAAGAAAAAAATCACTAACAGGGCGGACGCAGAGAAACACATTTTATTTCTAGAGACTCCGTACCTACTGTCAAAACTCTAAAGACCGACTGCACGGTTCCTGTCTTCACCATAAAACACCTGTTTCATCCTGCCTGTGCTAACAAAATAAGAGTCTCAGAAAGCTAGCGTGCACAAGCTAGCAAGCTACGGAGTTTGATGCCAATGTATTTCTCCCCCGCCCTCAGCGACCGCTCTCTCACTTGCTTGCCCACCCGCACTCTCACTGACGTCACTCACCTGCTGCCAGACATTAAAGGGCCACACACATATGCTACTCTCATAACAAAGTGTTTAAAAGCGAGTATGCAAGTTGGACAAATGAGATGCCAAATCCAACCACGTTCATGTGGTAGTGGACAGAAAGGAGGACTTTTTTTTTCCTCCATTTGAAAATGCGGACGTTATCAGCACCACTGTCTAATTCCAATCAATGCAAGTCATCAGAATCAAATACACCAACTTATATTCTCGTCTTCATGAAATAAAGGAATCTATGTGTGTTAAACATGCTTGTATTATCATTAAACACCATTAACTTGTTAACAAAAATGTATTTTTCATAAATAAATAAATATAAATTATAAATAGGAATGAGGTAGATCTCCTCGACTTGGTCAATTGAAAAGTAGCTCGCCTGCAGAAAAAGTGTGAGCGCCCCTAGATTAGTCTGACCGGAACGTCGTCAAAAGTGATAAGCGTAATCATTCTTCGCCAAAATATGCGAAATATTACAAAATAAATAGGTGACAAATGAGCAGGAAACAGGTGAACATAATACAGTGCGTCTGGAAGGTATTGAAATGAAAAAAGTTAAATTAAATAAGTTTATTTCGGTCATATAATCAACCATCACCCATTTTGTATGATCAGTTTAACAGTACAGATTATACATATTTAACTATCATACACATTTACACACAAAAAGAAAAGAAAAAGAATGACCGAAACAGAAAAAGGGTGAAGCCAAGGCTTATATTTGCCTATCCTATATATACCTTCACTGAAAATAAGATTACCTGGAACATCAACATTCAAAAAATCAATGGGATGAAAGTAATTGTTACAATATTTTAAAAAATTTAAATTATTTCACATTTCAAGTCTTTCTTAAACCTTAACAAATAACTACATTTCTTTAACTCATCACTGAGCTTGTTCCACCATTTAACTCCTAACACTGAATTTGTATTCACAGTACTTCCCTTTTTCCACATTTTATGTTACAGCATTATTCCAAAATGAAATTAATTCATTTTTGTCCTCAAAATTCTACAGACAATTCCCCATAATGACATTGGGAATTATTTAAAAAGAAATGTATATTTATAAAAAAGAAAAATCATGTGTATATAATAAGTATTCACAGCCTTGGCTCAGTACTTTGTTGATGCACCTTTGGCAGCAATTACAGTCTTTTTTAATATGATGCCACATATCTTTGGGCAGTTTCAACCATTCCTCTTTGTAGCGCCTCTCAAGCTACATCGGGTTGGATTGGAAATTTGAAGTGTTGGTTTTCATCCAGGGTGTCTCTGTACATTGCTGCATTCATCTTTCCCTCTATCCTGACTAGTCTCCCAGTCCTTTACGCTCAACAACATCCCCACAGCATGTTGCTGCCACCACGGTGCTTCACTGTAGGGATGGTATTGGCCTAGTTTCCTCGAAACATGACGCCTAGCATTCACGCTAAAGAGTTCAATCTTTGTCTCATCAGACCAGAGAATTTAGTTTCTCATGGTCTGAGACTCTTTCAGGTGCATTTTGGCTAACTTTTTCAAAGAAATGGCTTGCGTCTGGCTACTCAACAATACAGACTGGATTGGTGGATTGTCCTTCTGGAGGGTTCTCCTCTCCACAGAGGAATGCTGTAGCTCTGACAGGATGACCATCGGGTTCTTGGTCAAATCCCTGACTAGACTAAGAAAAATGTAGCAATGTACAGAGACTTCTTGGATGAAATCCAACACTTCTTATCCAACCTGATGGAGCTGCAAAGAGGAATTGTAGAAATTGCCCAGAGATGGGTGTGCCAACCTTGTGGCATCGTATTCAAAAAATAATTGCTGCCAAAGCTGTATCAACAAAATATTGATCTAAGGCTGTGAATGCTTATGTACATGTAATTTGTTTTAATAATTTTTAATACATTTGCAAAGGCATCGTATTCAAAAAATAATTGCTGCCAAAGCTGTATCAACAAAATATTGATCTAAGGCTGTGAATGCTTATGTACATGTGATTTGTTTTAATAATTTTTTATAAATTTGCAAAGGCATCGTATTCAAAAAATAATTGCTGCCAAAGCTGTATCAACAAAATGCTGATCTAAGTCTGTGAATACTTACGTACTTGTAATTTGTTTTAATAATTTTTAATAAATTTGCAGAGGCATCGTATTCAAAAAATAATTGCTGCCAAAGCTGTATCAACAAAATGTTGATCTAAGGCTGTGAATACTTATGTACTTGTAATTTGTTTTAATTTTAATAAATTTGCAGAGGCATTGTATTCAAAAAATAATTGCTGCCAAAGCTGTATCAACAAAATATTGTTCTAAGGCTGTGAATGCTTATGTATTTGTAATTTGTTTTAATCATTTTTAATACATTTGCAAAATAAACTGTCACTTTGTCATGAGGTATTGTGTGTAGAATTTTGAGGACAAAAATTAATGTATTCCATTTTGAAACAAGAGTGTAACATAACAAAATGAATGTTTTTGAATATTTTCCGGGTGCACTGTTTGTTTTAGGAAATCAGAATCAGAATATAGGGGTATATAGTCACTCAGGGGTGAGTAAAAAAAATAAATATATTTAGTCTAAGCCTGGACCCAAGGAAAAAACTAAAGCTTCATACCCAGAGCACACAAACATGTGTGTAAGACCGGTATAGCTCGGTCGGTAGAGCGGCCGTGCCAGCAACTTGAGGGTTGCAGGTTCGATCCCCGCTTCCGCCATCCTAGTCACTGCCGTTGTGTCCTTGGGCAAAACACTTAACCCACCTGCTCCCAGTGCCACCCACACTGGTTTAAATGTAAAAATTAGATATTGGGTTTCACTATGTAAAGCGCTTTGAGTCACTAGAGAAAAACCGCTACATAAATATAATTTACTTCACTTCACTTGTAAGAGGGAAACATCAAAGAACACAAAGGACATTAAAGACATTAAAAGAGCAAAGCTGATGCAACAAGCTGCCACTCCATACAGCTACAAAAGTAAAACAACAACAAAAAAAACACTACGTCAAAGTTCCACCACTAGTGTCTCCCTACTGCTCGCCAACACGCTCTTCGGAGCACATGTCCGATTTCCTTTATTTTATTTTATTTTATTTTTTTTTGTATTCTTCCACATTAAGTTGTCCTAATGATACTAAAGAGCAGAGATCTGGTAGAGTCCCATGTTTAGCATACGGCCTCAGCAGACCGGGTCCAGTCCAGGGCGTGCCGCTTCCCTTCTACTGGGGAATCTTAATGAAGGATCAGACTGAACCGAAACCAAAGTCTTGCATTTAAATCCTGATTGAGTTCCCTGTGTGCGCCACAGCTGTTGTAACTCATCAGCGTCTTATATTGTGTATTGCACTAACATATGTCCTACACAGAAAACATTCATTAAAATGACTGTAGAAAGTGCAAAAAAAATGTAAGGTTCAATGATTTAAATGTCTTGAGGGCTGAAATCACATCAAAGCTGGGTTTGTGACGGCCTTTTGTTTACCCCGAAAAACTTGCTTTTATTTACACTTTCTGCTCCTTCTGTCTTGCTAATTAGAAAGCAATTGCCTTTATGCAACTCCATGGTCATCAGTGGGATTTTGTCAGAGGCGTATTTTTCCTCTGATTGAACCCACCGACGTCATCAATTTGTGTCGTTTTGTTCCGCACAGCTGAGCGATCAGCCCTCGTTGGAGGAGGCCATCAGGATAGCGTCGAGAATCCAGCAAGGGGAGTCGCCTGGCCTGGAAGATTGACGGGACACAACATGGACCATGACTCGAATCCGCTCAAGAGTACTTACAAGTCTTCCATCTCCGCAAAAGAACTTTGTTTTTATGTGTATATAGGATTTTGATAACTGGACTATTTTGTCTTGAACCAAACAAATGGGCGGGGTGAAGAGACAAATGCTTTCTAATGATTATGCACAGTGCAGGGTACAGCTAATACTATTTCTAATAAAATAAAAAAAAATGAGATAATCACCTGGTTGTACTTCATTTTGGAACCTGGCTTTACGCCATTGCTGCAATGAAATAGGATTAACTTGAGACAAACATTTACACACTTCTACGCTACTAAACAGGAGCAGTATCATTTTGCCAAGTTGTTGGCGAGTTGCTGGACAGATGAGACTTTGCCGAACGAATTAGGTCTTTTGAACGGCTCTTTTAAGTAAATAATAAGAACCGATTCCCTGTTCTGAGCTGTTTGTTTGGGCAATGTTTTTCATGGGACCGGCAAATTTAGTGTTGGCAACTGCCCACTCTGCATGTGCGTGCCACCTGACTGGCAACTGGACTTGAAAATGATACACATGATAGACTATATATATATATATATATATATATATATATATATATATATGTATATGTATGTATGTATGTATGTGTGTATATATATATGTATGTATGTGTGTATATATATATGTATATGTGTGTGTATATATATGTATATGTGTGTATATATATGTATATGTGTATATATATATGTGTATATGTATGTATATATGTGTGTGTGTGTGTATACATTGTATATATAATGTACATGTATGTATAGATATGTATGATATACAGTATGTGTGTGTATATATATATACCAGTATATGTGTATACATCTACATATAGGTATGTTTTTATGTATATATGTATGTATGCTAACAAACATGTTCATATATATATATATATGCATATTTCTAGGTTTTATATATATATATTGTGTGTATAATATATATATATATACATATGTTTTATATGTTCATATGTTTGTGTTTGTGTGTATATATGTATATGTGTGTGTATGTATTTACATATACATATATTTGTATGTATATATGTATGTACGCTAACAAACATGTTTATATATGTATATATATATGCACATTTATAGGTTATATATATATATATATATATATATATAAGTATGTATATGTGTGTATAATATATATATGACCCCAAAACGGACAAGTGGTAGAAATTGATAATATTTATTGTTTAATGTTTTATTATTGTATTTGGATTCATTTTTCAAGTTGATCATTCAAAAGGGCAGTAGTAGTTCAAGCGTACACACGCACCCATTACAATTCTGTACTCACATTTTTGTTATGTCTTAATTTTTATTGTAGTTTTGTATTTATACTTTTTATAACCATTAAACACAAAAAGATCAAATGCATTATTTTTTTCTAAATTGTTAAAATGCTACTCTTTTTTTTTTTATTTTTAGGTTAGGGAACATTCAAACAGGTGATGTCACTGCCAGACTATTGAATGTATACAGTAATAACTGTGTAATTTAAATCATTCCGAGCTACATCTTCTCGTATAACTGACACCAGTGATTGTTTCCTTGATTAAAAAAAAAAAAAAAGATTAACAAGCCAGTCTTTTGAACCGCACTTCAAAGAGGCCAGAATCCCATCTCCAATTCGCTTGACAAGGGCGATGACGTCACCACAACCTGAAACTTTCCTTCACGACACGCCCCCTTTTCCAGATTCCCGACGCGCTGCAATTGGCTGTTTGCACCACGTGACTAACGGTCGCGGGAAGTACGTTAGCGAGCGCATGACGAGAAGGAGCTAGTAAAAGACTTCGTTTTTAAATAACATTTTTTTTTTCTTCTCCTGTTGTGTTGTATGACGTGTTGTGTCTGTCTGGACCGAGGACTGACGCCGATACCCGCCTGGACCGGGTAGTTTGTTTCGACTCCAGCCAACTTGTCAGCGAGTTGGTGTTTTTCTCAGCGCGTGTCGGAGTTAGCCAACAATTTCGCCATTTTGGGGATTAGCTAACCCCGCTAAGACGCTTAACGGCACTTTTTTTTTGGTTGGTTTTCTGACCCAAATACCTTTACTCAAGGTACTACAAGGGACGGTTTGTTGGTTTTTAGACAAACTAGTCAGCGGTTTTTGTTTTTTTTTAGTAAGTTTTTCAACATGAGCAAGTCGAGTTCCAGCCGCCATTGGAAGGACTCGCCGTCGCCCAAATGTCGGCCAGTCCGTCAGAAGCTCAGCTTCACCGCCAGCGACGGGGAGGACGAGTCCGTCGACGACGTCAACGAGTCGGGCTTCACGGAAATAGACTCCCCGACGCCGATGCGAGGCAGCAGCGCCTTCGAGAAGCTGCTGGAGGGCGGCGGCAGCCCCGTCAGGCGCCCCGGCGGGGACGACGACCCCGTGGAGCTGTGGGACGAGGAGGGCTTCGGCTCCCCGTCCCATTTACTCTCACCCACCTCGGCTCTCTTCGCTGCCTGCACGCCCTCGCCGAGGAAGGCGTCGCGGTTGCACCCGGACTCGTCGGATCGCTCCTTCGACGAGGACGCGTCCAGCTCGCCCATCCCCGCATGCCCCGACACACCTCCGCACAAAACACTGAGGAAACTGAGACTTTTTGACACGCCGCACACACCAAAGGTCAGTAATCGCTATTAAATCTTATTTTTTATTTTTATGCGAAACACCCTGATTGATAGACCTCGTTTTGTGTGGTGGTATTTAAAAGTTTAAAGGTAAACAGGTCAGTTAGCAACCCAGTGACCCACTTTTTGCCTGAACATAACATGCACAATTATATAATCATAACATATAATCAAGTTTTGTCAATCCCCTGAACCACAGTGTAAATAAGATTTTTTAATATATATATATATACACACACACACAAAGGTCAGTGTTCACCATTAAAAATATACTTCTTTTTTTTGCAAAACACCCTGATTGATAAACCTTGTTGTATGTGTTGGTATTTAAAAGTTTAAAGGTAAACAGATCAGTTAGCAACCCGGTGACCCACTTTTTGTCTATTGCGTAATCAAGTACTGTACTCTGTACACGTTGGCTGTCTGGACCATGACCGATGGTGAGAAATTTCAGCCTGAATATAACATGCACAATTATATAATCATAGTATATAATCAAGTTTGTCAATCCCCTGAACCACAGTGTAAACAACATATATATATATATATATATATATATATATATATACACAAAGGTCAGTGTTCACCATTAAAGATCTACTTCTTTTTTTTGCGAAACACCCTGATTGATAAGCCTCCTTGTATGTGTTAGTATTTAAAAGTTTAAAGGTAAACGGGTCCGCCCTGTCAGTGACCCACTTTAGTCCATTATGTAATCAAGTACCGTACTCTGTACTGTAACATGTTTGATGTCTGGACATGTTTTAATATTGATGACTGATTGTCACACTTGCATGCAACTTTGCTTTCATTCATGACGTGTTACACTCACTCGTTAAAAAATGTATTTGGTATGACATTTCAGCAAAGTTCAAGGATATTTGGTGTGAAATTTCAGCATGAGCATGCACAATTATAGAATCATATTATATAATCAAGTTTTGTCAATCCCCTGAATCACCGTGCAAACAGTGTGTATATATGTACATATATATATATATATATATATATATATATATATATATATATACACACCCACCAACATATAAAGGTCAGTGTCCATCGTTAAAAATCTCCTTTTTTTTTTTTTTTTTTTTGCAAAACACCCATATTGATAAACCTCTTTGTATGTGTTAGTATTTAAAAGTTTAAAGGTAAACTGGTCCGCCCTGTCCGTTAGCAACCCAGTGACCCACTTTAGTCTATTATGTAATCTAGTACCGTACTCTGTACTGTAACACATTTGATGTCGGGACATGTTTTAATATTAATGACCGATTGTCACACTTGCATGCAACTTTGCTTTCATTCATGACTTGTTACTACACTCACTAGTTAAAAATGTATTTGGTATGACATTTCGGCAAAGTTCAAGGATATTTGGTGTGAAATTTCAGCATGAGCATGCACAATTATACACTCATATAATCAATCAAGTTTTGTCAATCCCCTGAACCACCGTGCAAACAGTGTGTGTGTGTGTGTGTGTGTATATATATATATATATACATATATATATATATATACACACACACACACAAAGGTCAGTGTCCATCCATCCATCCATTTTCTACCGCTTATTCCCTTTCGGGGTCGCGGGGGGCGCTGGCGCCTATCTCAGCTACAATCGGGCGGAAGGCAGGGTACACCCTGGACAAGTCGCCACAGTGTTAACCATTAAAAATCTACTTCTTTTTTTTTGCAAAACACCCTGATTGATAAACCTCATTGTATGTGTTAGTATTTAAAAGTTTAAAGGTAAACAGGTCCGCCCTGTCAGTTAGCAACTCAATGACCCACTCTAGTCTATTACGTAATCAAGTACCGTACTCTGTACTGTAACACGTTTGATGTCTGGACATGCTTTGATATTATTGACCGATTGTCACACTTTCATGCAACTTTGCATTAATTTACAAAGTGTTAAACTCACCAGTTGTAACAAATTCATATTTGGTATGAAATTTCAACAAAGTGTAAGGCTATTTAATGTGAACATTTGGTAAAGTTTTAAGGATATTTGGTGTGAAATTTCAGCATGAACATAACATGCACTATTATGTAATCAATCTAGTATATGTATGGATGTATATATACATATGCACATACACAAAGGTCAGTGTTCACCATTAAATAATCTACTTTAAGTGAGACCCCTTGATTGATAAACCTTATTGTTCATTGTTTATTTTTATTTCAAAGTTTAAAGGTAAACAGTCCCACCCTGTCAGTTAGCAACCCAGTGACCCACTTTAGTCTGTTGCATAACCAAGTACTATTATTGTAACACACTGGTGATTTAGTGATTCATATTTTCATGTCTGGACATGTTTTAATATTTATGACCGATTGTCTTCACGGGGAGAACATGCAAACTCCACACAGAAAGATCCCAAGCCTGGATTTGAACCCAGGACTGCAGGAACTTCTTATTGTGAGGCAGACGCACTAACCCCTCTGGGGATAGGTTGATTGGCAACACTAAATTGGCCCTAGTGTGTGAATGTGAGTGTGAATGTTGTCTGTCTATCTGTGTTGGCCCTGCGATGAGGTGGCGACTTGTCCAGGGTGTACCCCGCCTTCCGCCCGATTGTAGCTGAGATAGGCGCCAGCGCCCCCCGCGACCCCGAAAGGGAATAAGCGGTAGAAAATGGATGGATGGATGTCACACTTGCATGCAACTTTGCATTAATTTACAAAGTGTTACACTCACTAACATGCACTATTATATACTGGTAATCATATAATCAATCCCTTGAACCACAATACAAACAATTTGTATGTATGTGTATATACACACACACAGGCACACATAAAGGTCAGTATTCACCATTAAATAATCTACTGTCTAAATGAGACCCTTTTATTGATAAACCCTATTGTTTTTTAGTATTTCAAAGTTTAAAGGTAAACAGGTCCACTTTGTCTGTTAGCGACCCAGTGACTCATTTTAGTCTATTGCATAATCAAGTACTGTAACACACTTGTGATTTATACATTTATAAAAATATCCAAAAAACTGGCATACTGTCCAAGTGACTTTTCCTCTTTTGTCCACAATTTCTTCATTTTTACTTTGTCTTCTCAACAAAACTTAATAGTTGATAATAGGGTTGTACGGTATACCGGTATTAGTATTGTACCGCAATTCGGTACGACAATGCCTCTGAAAAGTGCCGGCCCCCCACCCGAATGTCTGTCCGCAGTCAGCAGTATTTTACCTGATTGAAATTGACTGCTTCCTGTCTCCATGGAGACAAATCAATTACGTTTATGTCAAGCATATAGGAGGAGTGATTGCTATACATCAGGGGTCGGCAACCCGCGGCTCCGGAGCCACATGCGGCTCTTTGATCGCTCTGATGTGGCTCAGCCGCATACTTGCCGACCCCCAATTTTTCCAGAAGGCTTTGGGATTTCAGTGCCTCTCCTAGGGAAAACTTTCTACGATTTTCACCCTGACGACAATGTTAATGGCTTGCCGATATTCGCGCTTTCTGAAACTTGTCATCGCGCCCACCTTTGCATATTGCCATCTACGCGCCAGTTGGTCACATATAATATGCGGTCTGTGTTATTACACGAAAGTGACTGCAAGGCATAGTTGTTCAACAGCCATACAGGTTACACTGAGGGTTGTGATATAAACAACTTTAACACTGTTACTAATATGCGCCACACTGTGAACCCACACCAAAAAAGATTGAGAAACACATTTCGGGAGAACATTCGCACCATAACACAACACAAACACAGCAGAACAATATACCCAGAACCCCATGCAGCCCTAACTATTCCAGGCTACATTATGCACTCACTAGCACCAAACCCCGCCCACCTCGACCTACGCACGCACGGAGGAGGAAGGAGGATTGGTGGTAGCGAGTGTATACTGTAAAAAAATTAATAAAATAAACCCCTGTCTACTGCATCAACTAGGATATTTTCAAAAATGTGTCATGCATGTTTGGTCCAATGAGAAGCATGAAAAAGCTACGGCAGCTGACTTAGTAACATAACGGTTCTAACAAGCTAAAGATGGTCCAACCTAATACCACTGTGACTTCTTTACTGCACAAACATGCATCAAAAAGTGCCTTTTGTGTATTTTAAGTCCACAACTGGCAACCCAATGAGCATCCCAGCTCGGGAAAGTGTGTGTGCTGCCCTTTTCTTTTGTGCTTCGGCACCAAACCTCCAGCGTGTGTTTGCACAGAGCCTCCTGTCCCGCGTGAGGGGCTCGTCCAGCACGAGGGGCTCCCTCTTCAGGAATGTGGAGCGCACAGCGATGTCCAGGAGCCAGCCCACGCACCTGGTCAACTTTAACCCCTTCACGCCCGACTCCCTGCTCATCCAGTCGGCCGCGCAGCAGCAGCGAAACAACAGGAAGCGAGCGCACTGCAATGTGTACGTCCTCCCTCTCCCCTTGTTAAAGCGTGCAACGATGGCCCCTGCTGGACAGAAAGTTAAACATGCCCGTTTCTTGTCCTCAGCTCCGGTGGCGAAGACATGGAGACGAGCGACGCTGAAGGCGACGAGGAGATCCTGCCGCCGTCCAAAGTAAATAACGACTTAAACTTTATTAATCAGTTTATCCGTCACAGAGTTGGACATAACACTGTCTCCTCCCTCGCCCTCAGAGGGTCACTATGATGGGGAGCAACATGATGTCTCGGTACGCCTCAGAGTTCCTGGAGCTGGAGAAGATTGGCTCTGGTCAGTTTGGTGCCGTGTTCAAGTGTGTGAAGAGACTGGACGGCTGCATCTACGCCATCAAGCGCTCCAAGAAGCCTCTGGCCGGATCCGTGGACGAGTAAGTGTAATTGAAACACGCAGCGCGTTAGGTTAGTCACGCTGGAACAAATGGGACCACATGAAATTATTTTTTTAATAATTAGCATATTTTCCTGACTATTGTGGCTTGTGCAGCCCTTGGAGACACTTGTGATTTAGGGCTATATAAATAAACATTGATTGATTGATTGATAAGCCGTAACCGCAACAATTTTGAATACATTTTTCCATATAATAGCCGCACGGGTCTATAAGCCACAGACATATATATGTTGTGAAATTACTTATTCACACAAATAGGTTTTGTAAAGGTTTATTTACATACCATAATTGTTTCCAAATGGTGTCTGTAAAATGGCTAATCAAACAAAACAGATTGATTGATTGATTGATACTTTTATTAGTAGATTGCACAGTACAGTACATATTCCGTACAATTGACCACTAAATGGTAACACCCGAATAAGTTTTTCAACTTGTTTAAGTCGGGGTCATCGTCACGGGCCTCATAGCTGTGGAAACTCGCTCTCCAATCAGCTAAACAGACTATATAACTCCACGGTGACTTACCAAATTGAAACAATACAAAAATAATGCCATTGTAAGTTAATGATATTAACACAGACACCAGTAAACGTGTTAGCATATTAATTAATGCTAACGACGCTTGCTTCATTACAATATGATAGCACATACAGATATGCATGAAAACACTCCTACAGACATCACAAATGGGACTTGTTTTAGTTAAATTGTAAAACTTAGAAACGTTGCCTGGAGTGATGAATGAAAAATCCGTACGAGTAGAAAGGTTAAGGATGGCTAGAAAACGGAATGGCACTTCTTCTGGTTGAAAGCTCGGTCTAAACAGAAGTGCAAACTCGTCTAAAAAATGGCGCCATGGCACAAAAAACCCCACCGTTTTAGTGTCTTTGCTTGGTTTTTTTTAAATTATTAATCTATTTACAGTGTGGCCATCAGTGAAGAAAAATCCTTAAATTCATAAATCTGTCATTAGTTTATTTTTTATAAAAGTCAGTGGGTGTGTCCTAAAATCTTACTGGTTCCCCGGCACTTCCGCTTGTCCTTGGAGCATTGGCCAGAGGAGCGTAGGAGTACTGGTTGATATCTCGGTGTGAAAGTGCGCAAAACACTCTGATAACTGGAATAAATTCCCCTACATTAACTGCTACATGCGCTGGGTCAGCAGGTGTTTCTTCCACATACTCCTCAATATTTAAAATATCTACCAGAAACTCTCCATAAAGAATGAGAATTTTCTCCTTAGCCGCTATGTTTGCAAAGACCTCCAAATTTCCAAAGCAATCATTAGACTAAATTCCTGTTAGCCCGCCCCCTGACTTTGATGGCCTAGTTGACAGATAAAATGGATTAATTTGGGTTTATGAAAAAAGGTTTGAAATAATCACATCAATATTGATTTAAGTGATTATTTAAATAAGTACATGCACCTGTTTATTAAATCAAGGTCACATTTAATAACATAATTATATACCTAATTCAAGTCAAAATGAATTGACATGTTAAAGTAATTATTGGAAGATTTATTTTAGTGCTAGTGTAAGTGATTTTTTAAAAATGAGTGATGAACACGATTACAATCATACCTTGCTAAATATGACTAATTGGAAACCATAGAATATTTTGACACCTGTAATTTATTCACTTTAGTCCCATTTGACCCTCAATAGTGTTAGGTTGCGTGATAAAGACAATGTAGATTTGGCCTACAATTATTAGGTCTGGGTCGATAACAAGTTTTCCTTGACAATATATTGACCTATAAATTATTGCCGATAAATGATATCATTTCCATTATTTATGAGGCCAAATACATAATATAAATGTATGAATATCCTTTCAAATGCAATTAACTTGTATTTTCGTAATTGAAATAAAACAATTTAATTTAAAGTTGAATAAAAACAAATAACAAATATCTTTTCTCTGTTAGCACAATTTTGCACGTTGTTTACATGTAGAAGAAAGAAACCTTGTGGTATCATTATGTGTGAACGTTACTGGAGGTGGGGGGAATATTACATTTTTAGATGCATCGCAATTCGGATATTGACAATTATAAAATAGATTTTTAAACACCGGTGATCGATTATTTATTGTAAATAAAGTAATGCAGACAGTTCTGAAATTTGGCTGACTGCAGTGAGCCAAGAGAGATTTGACTAGCTCCTTTATTTTAGGGCACTTATGTTTCAGTTTTGCATTAAAGTAATAAATGTCATAGGAATTAATTTAACTGTTTCTTATTAGAAATGCATTGGGTTTTTTTTAAAGTTGCAAGTGATAAAGGCTTATTAGTGAAACAAAAAGAGATGTAAAACTGCATCAATATACAAAAGTTAAAGATGCATCAAAAATCGATTTTTAGCTGCTGAATATTAATCAAATCGTGAGGTGCCCAAAGATTACCACCTCTATTTGTTATGACATTGGTTAGATGGATATGTTTACAAACTTAGATAAATAAGTGCAAGTTAGTGTAAATGTAAACAAAGTGGGCAGATAGATACAGTATTTGAATAGGTCGATACAATATTTTTTTTTATCATCAAAACGTCTTTTGTCAGTTTTGTTGCGTACAAACCCAGGGGGAAAAGTCCCTGGACACAGGAAGACTTGAAGGGTGAAAAAACATGATTTAAAACTGAGCTAATAGTAGGAAACAATTTTAAAATGTAATTGATATTGTTACTTTCATCCTGTGTTTTTGTATGATTATAATAGTGATCAATTGTTATCAGCATTGGTATGACCAATACTGCTCCTGTAAGGACTTGGTATTGGATCGAAACTTACTTGTATAGTATTGCCCAAAACTAACTGAAAGATAAGTGTTTATTATATTTGAAAATGAGTGTAGCTAGAACATGTTTCAACATAAGTAACCAGATATTATCAGGAAATTAGCAAGTAGATTATTTGATAGTTATAATGGAAATTATATCATATGTTCCTGCATATGTCAGCAGCTAATTTAGACTAATATTTATATCCCAAATAATATATGGTGGAAGGCTGCAATATATATTGCGATACAGATTTTAGGCCATATCGCCCATCCCTATTAGGTGTGGATTTTACGTGTCATACTTTATATGTTGACTGTGATGCCGTGTGAGCGTTGGCGCCCCCTCGTGGTGTTTCATGTCTTTTTCAACTGACTCCCTCCGCAGGCAGAACGCCCTGCGGGAGGTGTACGCCCACGCCGTTCTGGGCCAGCACCCCCACGTTGTGCGCTACTACTCGGCGTGGGCCGAGGACGACCACATGCTCATCCAGAACGAGTACTGCAACGGCGGCACGCTCTCCGACGTCATCGCCGACAACACCAAGCGCCTGGGCCACCTGGCGGAGCTGGAGCTCAAGGACCTCCTTCTACAGGTTGCCCGCGGCCTGAAGTACATCCACTCCATGTCGCTGGTGCACATGGACATCAAGCCGAGTGGGGCTCTTTTTGTTACAGTTTCTCAGCCAGGAAGTGTGGCGTGGTAACGCTAATGATTTTGTGTCGGTCGCCTAGGCAACATCTTCATTTGTCACAAGTCTGTCAGCAGCTGTGACGACGACGACGATGACGACCTGAACACCAGCGTGGTCTACAAAATAGGTGACTTTTATTTTCTCGGCCACTTTGTTGCAAGCCCCGCCACGGTTCGACTTCATCACTCGCCATCTTGCAGGGGATTTAGGTCACGTGACGCGCGCCAGCAACCCTCAGGCGGAGGAAGGCGACAGTCGCTATTTGGCCAACGAAGTTCTCCAAGAGGTTTGTGGCTTTTGAACAAGCTCCTCCCACACGTGCGCCTCACTAACGCCCCCTACCTGTCGGCCCTCAGGCGTACACGGACCTGGCCAAGGCGGACATCTTCGCCCTCGCTCTGACCGTCATCAGCGCATCAGGGGCGGAGCCTCTGCCCACCAATGGTGACACGTGGCATGAAATCCGCCGAGGAAAACTGCCCATCATCCCTCAAGTGCTCTCGCCAGAGTTTGTCAGCCTGCTAAAGGTGCGTCAACGCTAACCCCCTCAGCTTGCTAGCGCGTTAGCATGCGCAACCATTTATTTTTATCAAACATTTAACATGACATACTGCATATGAATTATAAAAATGCTTAAAGTCTGCACAAAATTTATGGGCTATTTTATTTGGTATTCTTACTTTTCTCAAAATATTACCTATCCTTGTAAAATAGCATTCTCATGTTAAAAGCAAACTTTTCTCATCAAATTACAATTTCTGATCTCGTGCACTTTAGACTTTCATGTTGTGAAATAATGTATTATACATTTCTATTTTGGAAAATTCACATTTTTTTTCTTGTAAATTACTATTTCCCATAAATTTTTTTAGACAAGCTAAATAAATGTTTGTTCATACATTTTTACCGTAAGGAATTCTCGTACAAGCCAAACCTTTTTTTTTTTTGTAAATTGCACAATTTCCCCCAAAAATTATCGGAAAAGTTCTACTTTTTTTCTCTTGTAAATTGCGATGTTTTCCCATAAAATTCTCAGGCAAGCTTAACGTTTTTTTTCTCATAAATTGCAATAATTTATCAATACAATTCTTGTACAAGCTAAACTTAAAATTTTTTCGGAAATTGTGCCATTTCCTCCAAAAATTCTCATAAAAGTTGTTTTTTTTCCTCGTAAATTGCGATATTTTTCCATTAAAATTCTCACACAAGTTCAACTTTATGTACTCCTTAAATTGCAATATTTTCCAAATGAACTTCTCATACAGGCTAAAGTTTTTTTTCCTAAATTGTGATATTTTCTTCAAAAAATCATCGTAAACGTTCTGCTTTTTTAATCGTAAATTGCAAAATTTTCCCATGAAAATCCGCACACAGATTAAAACATTTTTTTCTTGTAAATTGCAATATTTTCCCATACAAATTCTCCTACAAACTTGCATTGTGACATTTTCCCTCCGAAAAAATTCTCGGAAAGGTTGAGATTGATCTCCCTCATAAATGGCGATAATTTCCCATCAAAATTCTCACACACATTCAACTTTGTGTATTCTTAAATTGCAACATTGTTACAATAAAATTCTTGTACAAGCGAAACTTTTATTTTTCTCATAAATTCCGATATTTTCCCATGAGAATCTGCACACAGCTTGAACTTTTTTGGGGGGAAATTGCGATATTTTCCCATTAAAATTCTAGCAAAAGTTCAACTTTGTGTACTCTTAGAGTGCAATATTTCACCCCAAAAATTCTCGTAAAAGCTAAACTTTTATTTTTCTTAAATTGTGATATTTTCCTGAAAAAAATTATTGTAAAACTTCAACTTTTTTTTCCTCTTGTAAGTTGTGATACTTTCCCATTAAAATTCCAACACAAGTTCAACTTTGTGTACTCTTAAATTGCATATATTTTCCCCAAAAAATTCTAATATAAGCTAAACTTTTATTCTTCCAAAATTTATATTTTCCTATAAAAATTCTCGTAAAAGTTCAACTCTTTTTTAATTTTTTTCCCCTCGTAAATTAAGATCTTTTCCCATAATAATCCCGACACAGGTTCAACTTTTTTTCTTGTAAATTGCGATAGTTTTTCCCATAAAAATGTTCACGCAAAATCCACTTTGTGTACTTATAAATTGCAATATCTTCCCCAAAAAATTGTCATACGGGCTAAACAATTATTTTTCGTAAATTTTTATATTTTCCTAAAAATATTATTGTTGAAGTTCAACTTTTTTCCCTTTGTGAATTGCCATGTTTTCCCATTAAAATTGTCGTACAAGCTAAACTTTTTTCTTGTAAATTGTGATATTTTACTATTAAAAAGTTCAACTTTGTGTACTTGTAAATTGCAATATTTTCTTAATAAAATTCTTGTGCAAGCTAAAAAAATTTTTTTCGTTAATTCAAATATTTTCCTAAAAATTTTTTCCTAAAAGGTCTACTTTTTTTCTCTCTTAAATTGCGATATTTTTCCATTAAAATTATCACACATGTTCAACATCATGTACTCTTAAATTGCAGTATTTTCCCAATAAAATCTCTTACAAGCTTAACTAGTTTTATTGCGCAAATTGCGGTAATTTCTTAAAAAAATTCTCGTAAATGTGCAACTATTTTTTCCTCTTATATTGCAATATTTTCCCAAAAGTATTTGCACACAGGTTCAATTTTTTGTCATGTAAATTGTGATATTTTCACCAAAAAAGTATTTTAAGTTATACTTTTCCTCGTAGAATTGCGATATTTTTCCATAAGAATCCACACAGGTTTTTTTTTTTTTTCTTGTAAATTGTGATATTTTTCATTAAATTTCTCACACAAGTTCAGCTTTGTGTATTCTTGAATTGTAATATTTTCCTAATAAAATTCTCGTACAAGCTAAACTTTTTTTTATCGTAAATTGTGATATTTTCCTCAAAAAATTCTCATAAAAGTTAAACTATTTTTTTCTTGTAAATTGCAATATTTTCCCGTAAGAATCTGCTCACAGGTTCAACATTTTCTTTTCTAAATTATATTTTCCTCAAAAGTATCTTTTTTCCTTGTAGATTGCAATATTTTCCCATAAGAATCCTTGGAAATTGCGATATTTTTGTAAAAAAAAATCTGGTAAAAGTTCAACTATTCTTTATGATATTTTCCCTTAAGAATCCACACACAGGTTCAACCTTTTTTCTTGTAAATTGCGATATTTTCCCCAAAAAATTCTCGTAAAATTTAAACTCCCCAAACACACCCAAAGTAGAGTAGTGATGCGATGAACACTTTCTGTCCCTCAGTACACGTCTCCGTGCTCACAATGTCATGTCCACGTTGCAGCTGATGATCGACCCCGACCCCGCCAGGCGTCCTTCCGCCTCGGACCTCATCCGTCACCCGGTGCTCCTGACGGCCGCCAAAATGAGCGCCGAGCAGCTCCGAGTGGAACTCAACGCCGTCAAGTTCAAGAATGCTCTCCTGCAGAAGTAAGAGGAAGTTTCTGCCCATGAACATGTTTTTTTTTTTTTTTTTTTTTTTTTTTTTACATGGTCCCAATATATTTAAAAACCACTAGGGGGTGTAATTTCCTTTTATCAAGTGTATTTAACATTGTGTTTTGGAGCAGAATAAGTAAAATTGATGCTAGAACTCGAAGAAACTTCTTGCATTAGTTCTTGTGTAATGAACTCTGCTCCTTTTGTTCTTGCCAGGGAGCTTCAAAAAGCCCAGCTGGCCAAAACCGCCCCGGAGGAGACCAGCAGCACGCGGACCCGCTCCACCAGAACGTGCAGACTCATTGGCAAGATGATGAGCCGCTCTGTCAGTCTCAACATCTTTTAAAAGCTTCACTTTTTTTTACCTGTACATACTCCAAAAAATACAACCGGCCAACCTGTACATAGTTATTTAATAAATCCCTTTATCTACACGCTGGCTCCTCACTTACTTACCTTGAAAGATAATCGTCCGCACTCTTGAACCTCTACTCGTGTCTGCAGTGTTGTTTCTCATTGCATGCATGAAACTGTTCTGTATGAACGTAGATCACCTGTGTGAAAAGGAGTAGGAAGAAGCAGAGTTTATTTAATCCGCGGTTGTCCAAAGTGCGGCCCGGAGCTAATTTTTTAATGGCCCGCTGCACAATATATTTTCAAATACTAGCATACTAGATTTTTTTGTTAATTTTGCAGGTATACTTCCCCAGCATCGAATGTCTTGACAAATTATTCCAATTAGCATGCTAACAGTAGTACGCTAGCTTTTCATTTTTGTTGTTTTCAATCTTGCAAGTATACAACGCTGTAATAATTTGGTACTTGATTCATGTTATTGTTAGCGTCCTACCATTTTAAACAATTTTTTCAGGTACACAACCTCAACCTCACATTTTGGCATGTGACATATGTTCGCATTTTAGCATACTAGCTTTTAAAAAAAATCTCATTTAGCAGTTCTGTGTCATAGTTCAGTATTTCAATTTTACTAACTTTAGGCACATTAGCATCATACTGTAAGCATGCTAGCTTGTTTTTTTTTTAAGCTAATTTAGCAGGTCAGTGTCATGTTTTAGTATTTCAATAACCCTAACTTTAAAGGCCTTCTGAAACCCACTACTACCCACCACGCAGTCTGACAGTTTATATATCAATGATGAAATATTAACATTGCAACACATGCCAATACGACCTTTTTAGTTTACCAAATTGTAATTTTAAATTTCCCGCGGAGTTTCCTGTTGAAAACGTCGCGGAATAATGACTCGTGTTTGTGACGTTATTGGTTGGAGGGGACATATTAGCCCAGCACCACTTGCGGCTAAAAGTAATCTCTTTTCATCGCGCAATAACACAGTATTTTGGACATCTGTGTTGCTGAATCTTTTGCAATTTGTTCAATTAATAATGGAGAAGTCAAAGTAGAAAGATGGAGGTGGAAAGCTTTAGCCTTTAGCCACACAAACACACGGAGTTTCCTTGGTTAAAATTCCCAGTGGTGAAGCTTTACTATGGATCAGAGCGGTCAAATGAACATGGATCACGAACACTTGTCAACCGGCAGGTTTCGGTGAGAAAATTGTGGTAAAAAGTCGCCTCTTACCGGAGATCAGCGGAGCTTGCGCCGTCCATGCAGCTGCCGTGACTTCCCTCAGACACTGGCCTCAAGACACCCGTGGACGTACACCTCCGACTATCAGGTACTACTTAACTCACTAAAACACTAGCAACACAATAGAAAGATGAGGGATTTCCCTGAATTATCCTAGTAAATGTGTCTAAAAACATCTGAATCGCTCCCAATCCAATGGCCTTTTTTTTTTTTTTTTTTTTTTACTTTTTTTTTTTTTTCTAGTCCTTCACTATCAATATCGTCATCCACGAATCTTTAATCCTCGCTCAAATTAATGGGGAAATTGTCTTTTTCTCGGTCCGAATAGCTCTTGATGCTGGAGGCTCCCATTAAAAACAATGTGAGAATGTGAGGAGCCCTCACACCGATGACGTCATCGTCTGCTTCTTCCGGTAAGGCTATGCTTTTTTATTAGCGACCAAAACTTGCGAACTTTATCGTCGATGTTCTCTACTAAATCCTTTCAGCAAAAATATGGCAATATCGCGAAATGATCAAGTATGACACATAGAATCGACCTGCTATCCCCGTTTAAATACGAAAATCTCATTTCAGTAGGCCTTTAAGCATGTTATGAACATAGTACAGTTATGCTAGTTTCATAGCTAATTTAGCAGGTCAGTATCGTATATTTTAGTATTTTAATAACACTGAACATATTATTGTTAACATATTAGCATAATACTGTTATTATGCTAGTTTCTTAGCTACTTTAGCAGGTCTGTGTCATATTTTACTTTTTCAATAACACTAAGCATCTTCTTAGCTAATTTAGCAGGTCTGTGTCATATTTTAGTATTTCAATAACCCTACATGTTATTAACATGTTAACATACTACTGTTAGGCTCGTTTCTCAGCTAATTTAGCAGGTCAGTGTCATATTTTAGTATATCAATAACACTAAGCATGTTATTAACATGTTAGCATCGTGCTGTTATCATGCTAGTTTCTTAGCTAATTTAGTAGGTCTGTGTCATATTTTAGTATTTCAGTAATACTAACATTAAGCATGTTATCGTTAATGTGTTAGCTTAGTGCTGTTAGCATGCTAGCTAATTTAGCAGGTCAGTGTCATATTTTAGTATATCAATAACACTGAGCATGTTATTAACATGTTAGCATCGTGCTGTTAGCATGCTAGTTTCTTAGCTAGTTTAGCAGGTCTGTGTCATATTTTAGTATTTCAATAATACTAACTTTAAGCATGTTATCATTAATGTGTTAGCTTAGTGCTGTTAGCATGCTAGCTAATTTATCAGGGCAGTGTCATACATGTTAGTATTTCAATAACACTAACTTTAAACATCTTATTAACATGTTAGCACAGTACGGTTCTCATGCTAATTTTTTGTTGATTTAGCAGGTCAGTGTCATATATTTTAGTATTTTAATACCACTTTAAGAACGTTATTGTTAACAATTTAGCATAGTACTGTTATCATGCTAGTTTCTCAGCTAATTTAGCAGGTCAGTGTCATATCTTTTAGTATTTCAATAACACTGAGCATGTTATTGTTAACATGTTAGCATTGTGCTGTTAGCATGTTAGTTTTTAGCTAATTAAGCAGGTCTGTCATATTTTAGTATTTTAATAACACTAGCTTTAAGCATGTTATTGAGAACATGTTAGCATATAGTACTGTTAGCGTGCTCGTTTACTAGCTAATTTAGCAAGTCAGTGTCATATTTTAGTATTTTAATAATACTAACTTTAAACATATTGTTAACGTGTTATTATCGTGCTGTTAGCATGCTAGTTTCTTAACTACTTAAGGAGGTCAGTGTCATATTTTAGTATTTCATAACACTAGCTTTAAGCATGTTATTGTTAGCGTGTTAGCATAGTACTTTTAGCATGCTAATTTATTAGCTAATTTAGCAGGTCCCAAACGGGACAAGCGGTAGAAAATGGTTGGGTGGATGGAATTTAGCAGGTCAGTGTCATATGTTTTAGTATTTCAATAATACTAACTTTACACATTGTAGCTGAGATAGGCACCAGCGCCCCACGCGACCCCAATGGGAATAAGCGGTACAAAATGGATGGATGGATGGATTGTTAAAGCGTTAGCATAGTACTGATAGCAAGCTAATTTATTAGCTAATTTAGCAGGTCAGTGTCATATATTTTAGTATTTCAATAATACTGACTTTAAACATGTTATTGTTAAAGTTTTAGCATAGTACTGCTAGCATGCTAATTTATTAGGTAATTTAGCAGGTCAGTGTCATATATTTTAGTATTTCAATAATACTAACTTAAAACATGTTATTGTTAAAGTGTTAGCATAGTACTGCTAGTATGCTAATTTATCAGCTAATTTAGCAGGTCGGTGTTATATATATTGGGCTTCTGGTCAAGATGCCACCCGAACGCCTCCGTTGGGAGGTGTATAGGTCACGTCCAACCGGTAGGAGGCCACGGGGAAGACCCAGGACACGTTGGGAAGACTATGTCTCCCGGCTGGACTGGGAACACCTCGGGATCCCCCGGGAGGAGCTGGATGAAGTGGCTGGGGAGAGGGAAGTCTGTGTTTCCATGCTTAGGCTGCTGCCCCCGCAACCCGACCTCGTATAAGCGGAAGTAGATGGATGGATTGATGGATGGGTGTCATATATTTTACTATTTCAATAATACTAACTTGAAGCACGTTGTTGTTAGGATGTTAGCATAGTACTGTTAGCATGCGGGTTTGTTTTTTTAGCTAATTTAGCTGGTCAGTGTCATATATTTTAGTGTTTCAATAATACGAACTTTAATTAAAGCACGCTATTGTTAACATGTTGACATGGTACTGTTAGCATGTTAGCTTATTTATTTATTTTTAGCTCATATTTTTGTTACTTGACGCTTTCTGGCCAGAGTTTTAACTGTTTGCTTTTCAGTTCGGCTTTGACTCCTCAGCATTCACAAAAAAAATAATACCAAAATTCTTAGTATTTTAACCAAAAAAAATTGACTTAATTTACTGGTTTTGAAGGTGAAAACTACCAAAATGGCCGCTGCATCATCAACGGCAAAAGTTTAATGTAATTTAGCCATTTTGGGGAAAATATTGCATATTTTGTATTTTTGACATAAACAAATATGGTTGTCTAGGACAAAAATGGAAACGCCTTTAATCAAATTAAATAAACATTAATATACAGCAGGGGTCGGCAACCCAAAATGTTGAAAGAGCCATATTGGACCAAAAATACAAAAACAAATCTGTCTGGTGCCGCAAAACAAATTTAAAAGCCATATTGCATACAGATAGTGTGTCATGAGAAATTGAATTAAGAGGACTTAAAAAAACAAAATTAGCTCAAATATAGCTACAAATGAGGCATAATGATGCAATATGTACATATAGCTAGCCTAAATAGCATGCTAGCATCGACTAGCTTGCAGTCATGCAGGGACCAAATATGTCTGATTAGCATTCCACACAGGTCAATAACATCAACAAAACTCACCTTTGTGCATTCCCGCACAACATTAAAAGTTTGGTTGACAAAATGAGACAGAAAAAGAAGTGGCATAAAACACGTCCTAGAAAGTCGGAGAAAGTTGTACATGTAAACAAACTATGGTGAGTTCAAAGACCGCCAAAATTAGTAGGACAAAACGGCGCTCGCCAAATACTCGAATCAGTGAAGCATGTTTAATACAAACAGTGTGCTTTATAGCAATTAGGGAGGTTTGTGTCATGTTTGTCCACCTACAGCAGGGGTCACCAACCTTTTTGGAACCAAGAGCTACTTCTTGGGTACTGATTAATGCGAAGGGCTACCAGTTTGATACACACTTAAAAAATTGCCAGAAATAGCCAATTTGCTCAATTTACCTTTAATAAATCTCTCTCTCTCTCTCTCTCTCTCTCTCTCTCTCTCTCTCTCTCTCTCTCTCTCTCTCTCTCTCTCTCTCTCTCTCTCTCTCTCTATATATATATATATATATGTATATGTATATATATATATATAATACATATATATATATATAATACATATATATATATATATATATATAAATGGGTATTTCTGTTCTGTCTGTCATTCTGTCGTACATTTTTTTTTTCCTTTTACGGAAGGTTTTTTGTAGAGAATAAATTATGAAAAAAACACTTAATTGAACGGTTTAAAAGAAGAGAAAACAGGGAAAAAAATTAAAATTTAATTTTGAAAGTTAGTTTAGCTTCAATTTAAAATCTTTTTAAAAATCAAAATTCAACCGGAAAAAGAAGAGAAAAACTAGCTAATTCAAATCTTTTTGAAAATGTTTTTAATTTTTTTTATGGAACATCATTAGTAATTTTTCCCGATTAAAATTAATTTTAGAAATTTGATGACATGTTTTAAATAGGTTAAAATCCAATCTGCACTTTGTTAGAATATGTAACAAATTGGACCAAGCTATGTTTCTAACAAAGACAAATACTTATTTCTTCTAGATTTTCCACAACAAAAATCATAAAAGAAATTCAAAAGACTTTGAAATAAGAATTAAATTTGATTCTACAGATTTTCTAGATTTGACAGAATATTTTTTTGAATTTTAATCATAATAAGGTTGGAGAAAGATTTCACAAATATTGTTCGTCCAAAAAACAGAAGCTAAAATGAAGAATTAAATTAAAATGTATTTATTATTCTTTACAATAAAAAAAATAAATTTACTTGAACATTGATTTAAATTGTCAGGGAAAGAAGAGGAAGGAATTTAAAAGGTAAAAGGTTATATGTGTTTAAAAATCCTAAAATACTTTTTTAGGTAGTATTTTTTCTCTAAAATTGTCTTTCTGAAAGTTATAAGAAGCAAAGTAAAAAAATAAATTAATTTAAACAAGTGAAGACCAAGTCTTTAAAATATTTTCTTGGTTTTTTTAATTCTATTTGAGTTTTGTCTCTCTTAGAATTAAAAATGTCGAGCAAAGCGAGACAAGCTTGCTCGTAAATAAATACAATTTAAAAAATGCTGGCAGCTGACTGGTATACAGAATAACTTATTTTTATTTTTTTTAACAGTGAGTCTCAGTTAGTCAGGTGGCACGTGAACAAATCGAGTCACGTGACGTGCTGCTGCGGCGGGGGGGGGGGGGGGTGGAGGGTGTGGGAGGGGGTCGAATGTCACGTGACCTGCGCTGGTCCAAAGCACTCAACAAGTGAGGAAGAGGAACAGACGCAGGGACAGTCTTTCTTTGACGGTTATTATTATAATTTTATTTTTTTAGCGTTTAACGTCGCTAAAGTCCCTTATAAGTAACGAGTAAAGTAACTGAGTAAGTAATAAATAGGTGTTAAAAAAAATTAAAAAATTAAAATGTCTGCTCGCGAGGATCTGTTGAAGTCCATCTGGCACGCTTTCACCGCCTTGGACGTGGACCACAGCGGCAAAGTGTCCAAATCTCAACTTAAGGTAAACACACAAACACAACAACAACACGTTTGGTCGTGTTTGACACACAAAATACGGACGACGACATGATGGGACTCCACTGTTCACTCCATTGTCTTCAACGGCAAGATGGTCGTCAAGAAGTCTTTGAACGCAACATCTTATCATTATTTAATTGTCATATTGCTCAAATGCGTGCGAAAAAGTGATATTTTAATGTTTTTTCTATTACTGGACGTCAGTGGCGTACATGTGAATGTCAGGGTCAGGGGCAGAGCAACAAGGGCCCTCAAACCCCCTCCTCAGAGGAGCGTTAGCTAGAGCTGGGCGGATACATCCAAATATGAGAATCTGAATTTATTGGAAAATTAATTGTTCTTAGGTATCCGTAACAAATTATTAAAATAATTGTGATTTTTTTTTTTTATAAATCGCAGAATTTAATGAGTGGGACTTACGAGGAATTTTTATACAACTTATTTTTAACAATAGAGGATTATTTTTTAGACCTCTTGTAAACCAGGGTTTCTAAAGGCCTTCCGCCACAAGATGGTCGTCAAGAAGTCTTTGAAGTCATCATCTTATCGTTATTTAATTCTCATATTGCTCAAATGCGTGCGAAAAAGTGATATTTTAATGTTTTTTTTATTACTGGACGTCAGTGGCGTACATGTGAATGTCAGTGTCAGGGGCAGAGCAACAAGAGCCCCCAAACCCCCTCCTCAGAGGACCGTTAGCTAGAGCCGGGCGGACACATCCAAATATGAGAATCTGAATTTATTGGAAAAGTAATTGTTCTTAGATATCCGTAACAAATTATTAAAATAATTGTGATTTTTTTTTTATAAATCGCAGAATTTAATGAGTGGGACTTACGGGGAATTTTTTATACAACTTATTTTTTAACAATAGAAGGTTATTTTTTATACCTTTTGTAAACCAGGATTTCCAAAGGCCTTCCGCCACAAGATGGTCGTCAAGAAGTCTTTGAACGCAACATCTTAATCGTTATTTAATTCTCATATTGCTCAAATGCGTGCGAAAAAGTGATATTTTAATGTTTTTTTTATTACTGGACGTCAGTGGCGTACATGTGAATATCAGGGTCAGGGGCAGAGCAACAAGGGCCCCCAAACCCCCTCCTCAGAGGACCGTTAGCTAGAGCCGGGCGGACACATCCAAATATGAGAATCTGAATTTATTGGAAAAGTAATTGTTCTTAGATATCCGTAACAAATTATTAAAATAATTGTGATTTTTTTTTTATAAATCGCAGAATTTAATGAGTGGGACTTACGGGGAATTTTTTATACAACTTATTTTTTAACAATAGAAGGTTATTTTTTATACCTTTTGTAAACCAGGATTTCCAAAGGCCTTCCGCCACAAGATGGTCGTCAAGAAGTCTTTGAACGCAACATCTTAATCGTTATTTAATTCTCATATTGCTCAAATGCGTGCGAAAAAGTGATATTTTAATGTTTTTTTTATTACTGGACGTCAGTGGCGTACATGTGAATATCAGTGTCAGGGGCAGAGCAACAAGGGCCCCCATACCCCCTCCTCAGAGGACCGTTAGCTAGAGCCGGGCGGACACATCCAAATATGAGAATCTGAATTTATTGGAAAAGTTATTTTTCTTAGGTATCCGTAACAAATTATTAAAATTATTGTGATATTTTTATTTAAATCGCAGACTTTAATGGAGTGGGACTTACGAGGAATTTTTTATACAACTTATTTTTAACAATAGAAGGTTATTTTTTAAACCTTTTGTAAACCAGGGTTTCCAAAGGCCTTCCGCCACAAGATGGTCGTCAAGAAGTCTTTGAACGCAACATCTTAATCGTTATTTAATTCTCATATTGCTCAAATGCGTGCGAAAAAGTGATATTTTAATGTTTTTTCTATTACTGGACGTCAGTGGCGTACATGTGAATGTCAGGGTCAGGGGCAGAGCAACAAGTGAAGTGAAGTGAATTATATTTATATAGCGCTTTTCTCTAGTGACTCAAAGCGCTTTACATAGTGAAACCCAATATCTAAGTTACATTTAAACCAGTGTGGGTGGCACTGGGAGCAGGTGGGTAAAGTGTCTTGCCCAAGGACACAACGGCCATAACTAGGATGGCACAAGCGGGAATCGAACCTGCAACCCTCAAGTTGCTGGCACGGCCACTCTACACACCGAGCTATACCGCCCTCAAACCCCCTCCTCAGAGGAGCGTTAGCTGTAGCTGGGTGGATACATCCAAATATGAGAATCTGAATTTATTGGAAAAGTAATTGTTCTTAGGTATCCGTAACAAATTATTAAAATAATTGTGATTTTTTTTTTTATAAATCGCAGAATTTAATGAGTGGGACTTACGAGGAATTTTTTATACAACTTATTTTTTAACAATAGGTTATTTTTTATACCTTTTGTAAACCAGGGTTTCCAAAGGCCTTCCGCCACAAGATGGTCGTCAAGAAGTCTTTGAACGCAACATCTTATCATTATTTAATTCTCATATTGCTCAAATGCGTGCGAAAAAGTGATATTTTAATGTTTTTCCTATTACTGGACGTCAGTGGCGTACATGTGAATATCAGGGTCAGGGGCAGAGCAACAAGGGCCCCCAAACCCTCTCCTCAGAGGACCGTTAGCTAGGGCTGGGCGGATACATCCAAATATATGAGACTCTGAATTTATTGGAAAAGTGCTTTTTCTTAGTTATCCTTAACAAATTATTAAAATAATTGTGATATTTTTATACAAATCGCAGACTTTAGTGGAGTGGGCCTTACGAGGATTTTTTAAATTAATTTTAACAATAGAATTATATTTTTTTTTAGACCTCTCCTAAACCAGGGTTTCCAAAGGCCATCCGCCACTTTCTTCCTGGGTTCTACCAAAGGAAAGCGGCAATGAAAAATACTTAATTAATTCCTGGTAAGCTTGCTGTATATCAGAATGTTCATAAACATCATCCCAGGAAATATTGCCAATCAACCTCTAAAACCGTTCAGTCCCCCTAGTAGGGTTGTACAATATACCGGTATTAGTATAGTACCGCGATACTAATGAATCATATTCGGTACGATAACGCCTCTGAAAAGTACCGGTCCGCGGCGCCCCCGTCGTCGTCACGTCGTGTAATTAATGGTTTACGAGTAGACGATCATGTTCGGCAGCGCACACACACAGAGTACTTACAAGCAGACACAGTGTGCAGACAGAAAAGGGAGAACGGAAGCTTTTTGGCTTAAAAACTAACGATAACGATGAAGTTAGAACACTGACACGCCCTCAGGAAGAGGTGCTTTAAGACATGGCTAGCTATCCTGTAACGGTATCGGATTGATACCCAAATTTGTGGTATCATCCAAAACTAATGTAAATCATTAAAACAACAGAAAAACAAGTGTATGGAAGTCACTGACAGACACTTCACAGGAGCCAGGCGTCTAAAGTTGAGCAACGTTTTTAATGCACATAGATTTTTCCCAAGTCTTTCTCCCGCAGAACGGGATTTTTCAGCCACGTCCGTATCCTCTCTAATACCCTACTCTCGGCCGCTCACTGTAAAAGACAACAGATGATTAGATTAACACGTACCACCTGAGAAATCTAATCACCTGTCAGCTGTGTCTCGCTGTCAGATGGTGCTCGTCCTCACCACCAGAGACAGAGGCGGTGACTTTTACTCCTGCAGTCGCGCTGGCCACACCTCCCTCCACAAAGTGATTATTGAATTTCAACAGAAGTGTAGATAGAACATGTTAAAAGACAAAGTAAGCAGATCCATCCATCTTCTTCCTAACAGTAAATGTACAAGTAGATTAATAATTCATTTTTTACCACTTGTCCTTAATCATTTTGACAAAATAATAGAATGGAAAATGACACAATATGTTCCTGCATATGTCAGCTGCTAAATTAGGAGCCTTTGTTTGTTTACTTGATAATAAAAGACAAGTTTTCTAGTACGTTCACTATTTTATTTAAAGACTAAATTACAATAAGAAACATATGTTTAATGTACCGTAAGATTTTTTGTTTGAATAAAGCCAATAATGCAATTTTTTGTGGTCCCCTTTATTTAGCAAATTATCAACAAGTACCTAAATAATTTAGCTACCAAAATATTGGTATCGGGACAACACTAATTCCTAGTGTTAAAAATTCTAAATTTAGGGCTGTTAGTTGCTCCCACATGTTCAATCTTCTTTGGCAAGAAAATATGGAATACAGGGAAGTGATCTGATATATCAGTTACAAAAATACCTGATTGAGCTACATTTTTTAGCGAATTTGTAAATATATTATCAATAGGAGTTGCAGAAGAAATCGTAACTCTTACATATTTGTATATGTGTGTATATGTATATGTACATATATACGTATATATATATAGGTGTGTGTGTGTGTATATATATATATATATATATATATATATATATATTTTAGGGATGTGGGAAAAAATCGATTCGAATCGAATCGTTTGCAGGTGGTACTAGCACTTGGCTAGTTGACTTACTCAGCTGGTACTAGCACTTGGCTAGTTGACTAACTTAGGTGGTACTAGCATTTAGCTAGTTGACTTACTCAGGCGGTACTAGCACTTGGCTAGTTGACTAACTTAGGTGGTACTAGCATTTAGCTAGTTGACTTACTCAGGCGGTACTAGCATTTAGCTAGTTGACTTACTCAGGTGGTACTAGCATTTAGCAAGTTAACTTACTCAGGTGGTAGTAGCACTTGGTGAGTTGACTTACTCAGGTGGTATTAGGACTTGGTTAGTTGACTTACTCAGCTGGTACTAGCACTTGGCTAGTTGACTAACTTAGGTGGTACTAGCATTTAGCTAGTTGACTTACTCAGGCGGTACTAGCATTTAGGTAGTTGACTTACTCAGGTGGTACTAGCATTTAGCAAGTTGACTTACTCAGGTGGTAGTAGCACTTGGTGAGTTGACTTACTCAGGTGGTATTAGGACTTGGTTAGTTGACTTACTCAGCTGGTACTAGCACTTGGCCAGTTGACTAACTTAGGTGGTACTAGCATTTAGCTAGTTGACTTACTCAGGCGGGTACTAGCATTTAGCTAGTTGACTTACTCAGGTGGTACTAGGACTTGGCTAGTTGACTTACTCAGGTGGTACTAGGACTTGGCTAGTTGACTTACTTAGGTGGTACTAGCACTTGGCTAGTTGACTTACTCAGGTGGTACTAGCATTTGACTTACTCAGGTGGTACTAGCACTTGACTAGTTGACTTACTCGGGTGATATAAGCACTTGGCTAGTTGACTTACTCAGGTGGTACTAGCACTTAGCTAGTTGACTTACTCAGGTGGTACTAGCACTTAGCTAGTTGACTTACTTAGGTGGTACTAGCACTTGGCGACTTGACTTACTCAGGTGGTACTAGTACTTGGCTAGTTTATTTACTCAGGTGGTACTAGCATTTGGCTAGTTGACTTACTGAGGTGGTACTAGTACTTGGCTAGTTGACTTACTCAGGTGGTACTAGTACTTAGCTAGTTGACTCACTCAGGTGATATAAGCACTTGGCTAGTTGACTTACTCAGGTGGTATTAGCACTTAGCTAGTTGACTTACACAGGTGGTACTAGCACTTGGTGAGTTGACTTACTGAGGTGGTACTATTACTTGGCTAGTTGACTTACAGAGGTGGTACTAGTACTTATCTAGTTGACTTACTCAGTTGATATAAGCACTTGGCTAGTTAACTTACTCAAGTGGTACTAGTACTTAGCTAGTTGACTCACTCAGGTGATATAAGCACTTGGCTAGTTAACTTACTCAAGTGGTACTAGTACTTAGCTAGTTGACTCACTCAGGTGATATAAGCACTTGGCTAGTTAACTTACTCAAGTGGTACTAGCACTTGCCTAGTTGACTTACTCAGGTGGTACTAGCACTTACCTAGTTGACTTACTGAGGTGGTCCTATTACTTGGCTAGTTGACTTACAGACGTGGTACTAGCACTTGGCTAGTTGACTTACTTAGGTGGTACTAGTACTTGGCTAGTTGACTTACTCAGGTGGTACTAGTACTTATCTAGTTGACTTACTCAGTTGATATAAGCACTTGGCTAGTTGACTTACTCAGGTGGTACTAGTACTTATCTAGTTGACTTACTTAGTTGATATAAGCACTTGGCTAGTTGACTTACTCAAGTGGTACTAGTACTTGGCTAGTTGACTTTCTCAGGCGGTATTAGCACATGGCTGGCATTTCCACTGCACAGTACCTACTAGCACATTAGCTGGTCGACGTAGTGTTAATTCCTGTTCGTGTTGCAGGTGCTGTCACACAACTTGTGTACCGTCATGAAGATCCCACACGACCCGGTGGCTCTGGAAGAACACTTTAAAGACGACGACGAGGGCCCGGTCTCCAATCAAGGCTACATGCCTTACCTCAATAAGTTCATCCTGGACAAGGTGTGCGCTCACACTACACAACAGCAACACAACACTACATTACTACAACACACAACTACATTACACTACACAACTACATTACAAGAGCTACACTTAACACAACAACTATGATATGAGCATCACACTTGAACTGCACAACACGACATTACATAACATCACAATAGCTACACAACAACTACAACACACTACAGACTTAGACTTGACATTGGTTGCCGTGGCGATGACACATCGTACATGTGTACGATTTACACAGACAATAATGAACTTGTGTCAATGTACATAATGTTGTGGCCTTTGTATCAGCCTGTGTCAGGCTGGTATCGAACAACGGCTGATTCATTGCGATGCTTGTCCATCCCTTTCCTATTTTTTTTGTTGTTGCCTGTTGTCTCCACGCCTGGGACAAGATCCTTATTGGTTTTGAAAGATACTTTGAGAGAACACCGTCACTTTGATGCAGGAAATGCAAAAGTAGTGACGTAAGTTCAGGACGTGTTGTCATCACCCGCGCGCACACACACACACACACACACACACACACACACACACACACACACACACACACACACACACACAGAGCGATAAGGCAACAGCAAAGTTGGGAAACCCCACCCTGATACACCAGGAAACTTAAAAGTACGTTTGTGTGTGTGTGTGGGCAGGAATGACGACACACAATGATTGTAAGGGTACATGACCGCACAAAGCATCACATTGTGTACATGAATGACCTCTAAAGTCGTGTGTGTGTGTGTGTGTGTGTGTGTGTGTGTGTGTGTGTGTGTGTGTGTGTGTGTGTGTGTGTGTGTGTGTGTGTGTGTATGTTTGTACGCGCGTGATGTCAGTAACCTGACACCGGGAGGTCAACTCAATCTGTGGTGTGAGAAAAACGATGCAGGTGATGAAAAAGGAAGTGTTTGGATCCTAATAATAATGTGATGCGGCAGGCCACGCTCACAACGAGCACTGGTAGTAGCAACCGTGACGATGCAGTCTCTACTTTACACGCTCTAGAACAATCCAGAGGATTGCATGAAATGTTTGCCAGGGATGTGCCGATGGATTGTGGATGAATACCTTTTCAAAGCGGCCAGAGGTAATAGTGTGTGTCTATACACAGTGTGGAGCCACTCCGCTAAGCGAATAATAATCACCTTCTTTACAGCAAATAAACTACATTTCTTAGTATCTTAATTATCATTATCAAATATCTCTTTGGGCCTATTTAATTGATTTTTTTTATCCTGTTATTTTCGATTTTATTTTTTTGCTATTATTACTACTGCTATTCTCTCAATGTTATATTTTTATTAATTAGTCATGTAGTATTTGGATTTTACTTTTACAACAAAATATGCTATACTATTTTAGATGATGTAAATGCAGTTATTCTCCAGTGTAGACACCTCAAAAGCTGCGTATTTCCTGAAAAACATTCAAACGTTAAAACTACAAGAACCAAAGCACTAAAACAAATTAAAACATTTAAAAATACAAAAAACAAAGCACTGAAACACATTAAAATGTTTAAAACTACAATAACCAAAGCACTGAAACACATTTAAACATTCAAAACACAAAGTACTGAAACTCATTTAAACATTAACAACTACAAAAACAAAGCACTGAAACACATTTAAAATGTTAAAAACTACAAGAACCAAAGCACTCAAAACACATTAAAACTACAAAAAACAAAGCACTGAAACTCATTTAAACATTACAAACTACAAAAACAAAGCACTGAAACACAATAAAATGTTAAAAACTACCAGAAACAGAGCACTGAAACACATACTTAAAATTACAAGAACCAAAGCAGTGAAACACATCAAAATGTTAAAAACTACAGGAAGCAAAGCACTCAAACACATTAAAACTACAAGAAACAAAGCACTGAAACACATTAAAATGTTAAAAACTACCAGAAACAGAGCACTGAAAAACATACTTAAAACTACAGGAAACAAAGCAGTGAAACACATCAAAATGTTAAAAACTTCAAGAACCAAAGCACTCAAACACATTAAAACTACAAAAAACTGAAACAAATTAAAATGTTAACTACAAGAACCAAAACACTGAAACACATTAAAACTACAAAAAACAAAGCACTGAAACTCATTTGAACATTACAAACTACAAAAAACAAAGCACTAAAACACATTAAAATGTTAAAAACTACAAGAGCCAAAGCACTGCAACAAATTAAAATGTTAAAAACGACAAGAACCAAAGCACTGCAACACATTAAATCTACAACAAACAAAGCCCTGAAACTCAATTAAACATTACAAACTACAAAAACAAGGCACTGAAACACATTGAAATTTTAAAAACTACAAGAATCCAAGCAATGAATAATGTTAAAATGTTAACTACAAGAACCAAAGCACTGAAACACATTCAAATGTTAAAAACTAACCAGAAACAAAGCACTGAAACACATTAAAACATTAAGCACAACAAAAACAAAGCAATGAAACACATAAAAATATTGAAAACCACAAGAACCAGAGTACTGAAATACATTAAAATGTTACAAATTACAAGAAGCAAAGCACTGAAAAACAATAAAACATTAAAAACTACAAGAACCAAAGCAATAAAAACACATTAAAATGTTAAAAACTTCAATAACCAAAGCAGTGAAACACATTCAAATGTTAAAAACTACAAGAAGCAAAGCACCTAAACACATTTAAACATGAAAAACTACAATAACCAAATCACTGAAACATTAAAATGTTGAAAACTACAAGAGCTAAAGGACTGAAACACATTAAAATGTTAAAAACTACAAGAACCAAAATTAAATACTACAAGAACCAAAGCATTGAAACAAATAAAAATGCTGGAAACTATAAGAGCAAAAGCACTGAAACAAATTAAAATGTTAAAAACTACAAGAACTGGGCAAATGATAGCAACAACACTTAAGAGATGTACAATGTCATTACATTCAAATATTTGACCAGCTGGCTTCGAACAGTTAGCTGGTAGCATGTAGCATTCTCTCCCTCTCCCACATTGCCCCCTTGTGTTTTGGAGACACACAGCATACAACCAACAATGGCATTAGAGCTAGATGTCTTCCCATACATGAGTTAAATTGTGATGACTCGCTGTATTTAACGAGTGGTCAGAGCTTACGTGATTACTCATTTTTTATTCCTCCCACGATATTGTTCTTCATCAATGTATGCAAATTAAGACGATGACATCATCCACGTATCTCCACCACCACAACTAGATTGCGGTACGGTGGGACACACTGGGACTTGACAAAGAAGTGTGAGACAAGGAACTAAGGCCCCACTATTTGGGGAATCTGACTGTTGTCGCTGGTTCACACGGTCCTCCACTTCATCCATTTGTCTTCCGACTTGGATCCCAACTGGCCACAGCGCAATTGTACCAGCACTCCCGAAAGACCCTGCAGGATCCGTCTTTGAAGTCCATGTCTTACTGCACTCAAGATCGACAGGCCTCATTCTGGCAACAACAGGGGTCTCCACGGAAACGCAGCCAGTGACTCGTCGGTCCGTTTCCAGCACCAAAAAAAAACGCCTTCAGTGGAGCGTCTGTGCTTTGAGGAAGCTGACTCAAAAAAACAAAACATGTAAATGTCACTAATCTCTGAGCGTTTTTGGGTGGAGCAGCACACGTTTCCACAAATGAACACAATTGTTTGTTACGTCACATCCTGTGTGTGTGCGTGTGTTATCGCTTTTAAATGAAGTTTGTGCAGTGAAGGGTAGCAAATTCAGTACTTTTCATATGCTGCGTTCCATTTACTTTGAAAATTGGAAGTCAGAGCTGGGAAAGACGACCCAGCTGAGTTATTAGCTTTCCGGTTATAAAGTCGATAATCGATTGATTGATTGAGAAGTTCATTGACATCTTAAAGAATGACCATGTGTAACGTGCATCTCGGTTGTAGTTTTCATTACTGAATTTGAAGGTGTTGAAATCGCAATGTAAATTTGCTAATGCTAATCAGTAGCATGTATATGGCATAGCCCTGACCCCGGATAAGCAGAAGAAGATGACTGGATGGATGGATGCCAGTTTTTGTTTTTTACTGTAAAATCAAAACATTATTTACAATGTACATAAAAAAATATATAGTATCAATCAAATATCTAAGTCTCGTCATGATCACTGCCCGAGCTTAAAGCTTAACATCAGTTTAGAAGGAGAGCTGGTCAATTAAAGTCAAGTAATGACAGCTTGATGGTTGATGGCGATGAGGTGGCGATGAGGTGGCGATGAGGTGGCGACTTGTCCAGGGTGTACCCCGCCTTAGGCCCGATTGTAGCTGAGATAGGCGCCAGCACTCCCCGCAACCGCAAAAGGGAATAAGCGGTAGAAAATGGATGGATGGATGGATGGTTGATGGCGAGGAGCAGTTTTTTCCCGCCCTAACCGCAAATGGGTACAACTAGGTTCCGACCCAGCTCAAACTTGAAGGTGTCATCATCATAATTTGAACCAGTTGTTATTGAGATCAGGATTTGTGGCGCTGAGTTACAGATTGCGGCAAACCACCGAACCAAAGTTTGGTGCCATGCCATGCTCACAGGAAGGTCTTACTTTATCAAACAAGACCTTCCTGTTTGTTGTCAAATATAGGTTCTTAAGACTTTTACATGCGTTTCGTCAGGATAGACGACTGCGCCGATTTTTGGGACGATACTTAAAACTGGTGGCAGGGGCTAATTTCTTTTATAAATTTCAAGGGGGCGCTAGAATGTCAATTTCGACCCCAAAAATATAAAAACATTTTTGCCGAACTGGACGCGCCTGCAAAAATCTGGTGAGTTTTCGTGCATGTTAGGTGCCTCTAAAATGTGATAAATAATGATAAACAAAGTCATTCTCACAGGGCCTTGGGAGCTTTTGCTGCTCGGGCCCTAATAACAAAGTTGAATACTGAAGATGGCTCTCAAATAGATATAAATAGGACAGCATTGGAAAATAATTGATGCAGAATATTCATCTTGACTCAGCTTCCACTTGGAAAACATGCGTTAAGATCATCACATGCTTTGACTCACTTGACTCATGGCAGTGCAGAGACGCTGTGAGGATGTCTCACTCTGACGCTCAAACGTGGCTGCTCTGGACCAGTGTGCGACATGTGGGGGCGGGAGGGATGTTTAGAAATACTGTACTGCTTACTGTACATTAGTAGTGTTTCAACTTCCTGCTTGCTCGGCTTGCCGGCCGTCTCCATGGCGACGTTCGTGTTCACCCCTCCAGTGGGCCTTTTGTAACGAGCGTTCCTCCCCTTTTGTCTAGAAGTGCAACACAGGGCGGGAGTACTTCATACAAGATCAACCCTGTTTTGAATGGCTTCATCAATCCTATTTGGGGGTTGTTCAGTGGGCCAAATCAAAAGCTTTAGCGGTCTGGATGTGGCCCGCCTGTCCTAGAGACATTGACCAAACAAGTCGCGGTTTTGATGAGAGATAATGAACAGATGGGCGATGATAAATTGCCAAGGAACTATGCCCACACCGTAAGATGTGGGCGTGGCATGGCACCAAACTTCGATCTGATAGTTTGCCGTAAAACAGCAGCAATAACCAGGCTCAACAGTTTCAAATATTCATTATAATTTGCAGAAATAATGAATACGACGCCCTGAAGTGTCGGCTGGGTCGGTACCTGTTCATTCCTATTCCTTGTGGGCGGAGCCTGCCGGCGAAAACTGTTCGTCGCCATTACCATTCAAACATTAAATAGACCCCTTTTTTTTTTTTTTTTTAAAGAGAGAGACGCGGCAGGTCAACTGAAACTGTCTATTTAAAAGCGTGAGTATATCAATGAGTTTTAAAATGTGACTTAAATGCTTCTACCGAGGGGGCCCGTTTAGAAAACGCTTTAGAGCCTGCAGACTTTTTTGGAGCTCTAGGCAATCACTAATAAGCAACGTAGGTTTCTGGACAGAACGTAGAGTACAAAACAATCAGCAAGATAAGATGGTGCGAGGGGTCACCAAACTTTTTGACTTGGAGGCCGCTTTGGGCCTAAAAAAGCTGACTGCATGTAAACTAACTAAATATATACAAATATATGTTTTGTAATCAATAAAATATATCAAGCAGCTAAAATGCTAAAATACGCCAAACATGGATAGATAAGTGTAGCAAATGTTTTGGATTTTTTTTTATGTTGCATGGACATTTTTTAAATAAAAGTTCAGTAAGCAGGTTGTGTAACGTGTGACCGATGTGTGTTGACTTTTTGTGTTGGTTGCATTTTTTTTTGCACCATGACTTAGGTAGGTTGTTTGGTTTGGGTCAATAAAGTCAATACAGTGCTGTGTTCAAAGCAAAACACAATTAATGGGCATTGACCATGAATTGGAAAGTTGCCGTATCAGACTGACATATATTCGAGATTATTTTGAAAACACCCACAAGGGCCACAGATTCCTGATTACACTCCAAATAGACTCCTGACATCCACAGGGCCAAATTTAACACGCCGGCGGGCTGCACTTGGTCCACGGGCCGTAGTTTGGACGCCCCTGTGCTTGACTATTTCATATTTTGTACGTCACTAATAAACCTTTACATATCAAACTTTCTTGTCCTGGACAAACGCCTGAATAAGTTGAAATTCAAAACCTGTACCGACTTGACAGCTGGTCACCCTAGAAATTATGTCCCTACATCTGCGATCCCTTCTCAAGGTTTCTTCTTCTTCCCCATCTGGGATTTTTCTAGTTTTTCCTTGCCCTAGATGTGGGTTTGGATCAGGTATGTCGTTCGTAGTATGTGAAGCCCTTAAAGCAGGGGTCTAAAACTCAATACACCTGGGGGCCACTGGATGCCGAGTCTGGGTGAGGCTGGGCCGCAAGAAAAAATGTCTTTAAAAAAATGTTGCATACTCCTCAGGATGTCAAGTTGTATAATGACGTTTCAAATTGTATTCCTTGTGCACCGCAACTTTCTCTGTGCAAATAAGACACGGCGGGGGGCCCCTGTGCTCAACAAAGAAATACTGCATTTCCCACTTTTCCTGGAATTGTCTTTGCACATCACTAACCCTTCTCTTTACTGCAGGCTTTCAAAAAGACATGTTGGGGTTGTGGAATATTTTTGTATTTAGCTGATGCACGGAGAATAATGTTATTTCCACAATGTGTGTCATTCCGCTTTTCCTCCCTACAGCAATACGGGGGTCGACGGATAATAGAAGTACCGGGATAGCGAGCGCAAAAACGTGACGGCTCCTGGAGTGTTATCCGACGTCATATAGAAATACATGTAGTGTTTATCGTGTGAGGCAATGCAAATTAAACAATTTAAAAAAAACCTGGACCATTTCAAACCGTTATTTGTTTATCGGGGACTGTTATCACTGACGGACAGGTGTTGCGGTGTGACTGCAGCCAGGCACGCAAGAAAACCCTCGTCTCCATGGCAACCTCTCCGTCGATTCCTCATTTGCCGCTTTTCCACTAATGCAGGGGTAGGCAACCCAGAACATTGAAAGAGCCATTTTGGATCCAAATAACAAAATTTGCGGGCCACACTAACATTAAACTTTCATATTATGGTGGGGGCCGCAAAATAACGTCTCACGGGCCGTAACTGCGTGTTTGATGTGATTAAAGGATGTATGAATAACGTTTGATTGATTGATTGATTGATTGATTGATTGATTCAACGTCAGGAAAAGTTACTAAAACCTCTGACCTCTTGACAGGTGACCGGCGACTTTGACCTGCAGGACTTCAACAGAATGTGTTGGACATTGTGCTGCAGGAAGAACCTGGATCAGAACCAGCTGCTCATCTCCAACGACGACGCCTTCCGAATCTGGTGTATCTTCAACTTCCTGTCCGAGGACATCTACCCTCTGGTCATTGTCACGGAGGAGGTAACCGCTAAGCCAGTACTCGATAGATGACCCAAAAAATAGAGCTCGGCTGAAGAAGGAAGTTCCCAACTTCCTGTTCTGTCAAAAAAGCTGGAAATTTACAGTTGAACAAACATCAAAGTCAATTACAGAAAGTGTGTGCTTTTGTCACGTTGCATCGATGCTAATTGTGCGTTCAAACCACAAGGAATGATGTCCCATCTCTTAGCATCCCTCCTCTATGACCACCTTGTCCAGATTGAGTACTTCCTGCGTAAACTGACGGAGGCGATGGGGGGCAGCTGGGTGGAGGAGCGCTTCGAAGACTACAAGCTGCAGCTGATCTCCGAGCAGCAGCAGCAGAGTTTGAGTGCCTGGCAGCTCATCACACTGGTTGGCTCAGGACACTTCAGCAAAGGCATGGACCGCCAGAGCCTGTCCATGGGCATCCAGGAGCTCTACCAGGAACTCATCCTGGACGTGCTCAAGCAGGTAAGAAAAAAAGTTTTACCATGGCAAAATGACCGCCTCTGTAACAATAGTAGAGGTCCTCATAAATGTTAATGTAAATATGAAGCATTAAAGGCCTACTGAAATGAGATTTTCTTATTTAAACGGGGATAGCAGTTCCATTCTATGTGTCATACTTGATCATTTCGCGATATTGCCATATTTTTGCTGAAAAGGATTTAGTAGAGAAGATCGACGATAAATTTTGCAACTTTTGGTGCTGATAAAAAAGCCTTGCCTTAACCGGAAGTCGCAGACGATTACGTCACAAGGGTGAGGGCTCCTCACGTCCTCACATTGTTTTTAATGGGAGCCTCCAGCAGAAAGAGCTATTCGGACCGAGAAAACGACAATTTCCCCATTAATTTGAGCGAGGATGAAAGATTTGTGGATGATGATATTGATAGCGAAGGACTAGAAAAATAATAATAAAATAAAAAGCGACGGCTCCGGGCGGCGTCAGTGTGAGCGTTTCAGATGTAATTAGACACATTTACTAGGATAATTCTTGAAGATACCTTATCTTCTTATTGTTTTAATAGTGTTTTAGTGAGATTGTAAAGACATACCTCGAGGTCGGGTGGCTGCGGTGAACACGCAGTGTCTCAGAGAGAAGCCGAGGAGCCAAGCTCACAGCTGCCTTTTAAACAGCTACTGCAGGAGGACGAATAATCCAATGATGTCTCCGGTAAGATATAGATATATATATATCTATATATATATATATATAGATATATATATATCACAATTTTCCCATCCAAAAACATGCTGGTTGACGTAGAGAAACATGTTCGCTTGACCGCTCTGTGTTAAAAACAAAGAAACACCGGCTGTGTCTCGGTGCTAAAGACAGCTGCAATCCACCGCTTTCCACCAACAGCATTGTTCTTTATAGTCTCCATTATTAATTGAACAAATTGCAAAATATTCAGCAACACAGATGTCCAAAATACTGTTTAATTGCGCGATGAAAAGAGACGACTTTTAGCCGCAAATGGTGGTGCGCCAATATTTCCTGACAGTCCGTGACGTCACGCGAACGCGTCATCATTCTGCGACGTTTTCAACAAGAAACTCCGCGGGGAATTTAAAATTGCAATTTAGTAAACTAAACTGGCCGTATTGGCATGTGTTGCAATGTTAATATTTCAATCAATCAATCAATGTTTATTTATATAGCCCCAAATCACAAATGGTGTCAAAGGACTGCACAAATCATTACGACTACAACATCCTCGGAAGAACCCACAAAAGGGCAAGGAAAACTCACACCCAGTGGGCAGGGAGAATTCACATCCAGTGGGACGCCAGTGACAATGCTGACTATGAGAAACCTTGGAGAGGCCCTCAGATGTGGGCAACCCCCCCCCCTCTAGGGGGGGGGGTTCATCATTGATATATAAACTATGAGACTGCGTGGTGGGTAGTAGTGGGTTTCAGTAGGCCTTTAAATGCATGAAATCTAATGTGTGTCGCCAAAGTATCCACAGCTTGTAGAAATTTGCATTACGTTGACGTGAGGCAGCGCATATTTTCATGTCAAGTTCAGCCTTGAATACATGGGGCTCCCGCCCGCTTGTCGCTGGCAGGGCTACATGCTGAAGAAGGGCCACAAGAGGAAGAACTGGACGGAGCGCTGGTTTATGTTGAAGCCGACCTCCATCTCCTACTACGTCTGCGAGGACCTGGCCGAGAAGAAGGGAGACATCATGTTGGACCAGCACTGCAGCGTGGAGGCAAGACGCACATACTTTTTACTGAAATTTGACCTTAACAACCTGCATGACCTGAACAATGTCTGTACTTTTAGTGCCCTGGAAATATCGGAACTTCAAAATAACAGACCAATTCATTGTCGTCAAAGAGGCACTTTTCTCTTTGTAGAACGGTTCTTCTCAAATAGTGGGGCAGGGGAACATGCTTTATCAGTATCATGCTTCCAAAAGCTGTGCGCTATTAATACTGACTTCCTCATTTTGATAGAAACGTTTATTGAAATGGTTTAAGTAACATTTTTAGTATCAAATGGTTCAAGTCGGTCAAAAAAATATTATATCATTATTTCAGGCAAATTGAAACACTTTGAATCTTAATATTAATAGTTATTCTCTTTTTGTAATTTGATTTATATTACATTTTTGTTTTTTTATGTTAGTAAGGATATAAGGCCTGACTTCCTCATTTAGATAGAAAGAATCAGCACCAGCTTTTATTTTGTAAATTAAAATGTTTCAAATACTGTGCACCTGAGTTAATGTTGCTGATTAATTAGAATTTATAATTTTGTTAGCTTAATTAACTAAAATTTTCAGTATCACATATTTGAATATTCTTAATTTAAATAAGGATTTAAAAAAATTCAGGCAGATTGGTGGACTTTAAATCTCTTCTGTTACAGATTAAAACGCAATATTAATAAAGTCATCTTTTTTTGGAGGTTTATCTATATTTATTTTTTGTTTTTTTATGTTAGTAAACATATAATGCCTGACTTTCTCATTTTGATAGAAATAAATCAGCACAAATGTTTTATTTTGTAGATTAAAATGTTTTAAATATTGTTCACCTGACTTAATGTTACAGGTTAATTTTAATGTATTATTTATTGAGCTTATTTATTTTTTCTGTATGAAGTGGCTGAAGTCAGCCCCAAATTTTTTTATAACTTAAATGAGGATTTATTAATATTTTTAAATTTCAGTTACTTTTACTCTAAATCTCTTCTGTTACAGATTAAAAACAATATTAATGAAGTTATTACTTTTTTGTAAATTAATCTATATTTATTCAATGTTTCACCTGCCTTTCTCATTTTTTTTTTCAAGTTAAAGTGTTTTAACTATTGTGCCCCTGAGTTAATGTTGCTAATCAATTTGAATTTATTATGATTTATTAGGTATACTTAGGGCTTCACGGTGGTAGAGGGGTTAGTGTGTCTGCCTCACAATACGAAGGTCCTGAGTAGTCAGGGTTCAATCCCGGGCTCGGGATCTTTCTGTGTGGAGTTTGCATGTCCTCCCCGTGACTGCGTGGGTTCCCTCCGGGTACTCCGGCTTCCTCCCACCTCCAAAGACATGCACCTGGGGATAGGTTGATTGGCAACCCAAAACTTGCCCTAGTGTGTGAATGTGAGTATGAATGTTGTCTGTCTATCTGTGTTGGCCCTGCGATGAGGTGGCGACTTGTCTAGGGTGTACCCCCGCCTTCCCCCCGATTGTAGCTGAGATAGGCACCAGCGCCACCCGCAACCCGAAAGGGGAATAAGCGGTAGAAAATGGATGGATGGAAGGTTTATTTAATTCAATTTTACCAAGACATTAGATGGCAGTAGTATATAGTTTAGGGTGTGTTATTTTTATGCGTTTTTTTGTTGGGCCCTAGAACAAGTTAATACATGTTCTAAGGCCCAACAGTGATTGTACCTATTACAATCACTGTTTGATTGTAACGGTGCATCTTAGTTGTAGTTTTCATTAACAGAATTGGAGATGTTTAAATCGCAATGTAAAATCGCTAATGCTAATCAGTAGCAAGTGAATAGCAAAGCCAATGTATATTAGCACCAAGCTAGCGCATTTTTGAAAAAGTGGAGCCTTACTTTACTTATGTTGGAGTGCTTTTTTTTTGTTTCTTTGTGGGGATTGAAATTTGCAACATTACGCAATGTTGCTGATCATTTATTATTACATACTTTTTTAAATGTTGTTTTTCAGTATCAAATTGTTGAAGTCGGACAATTTTTTTTCTTCTAATTTAAATTACGATTTATTATTATTTTTTAATTTCAGGCACATTTGCGTACTCTATATCTCTTCTGTCACAGATTAAAAAGCAATATTAATAAAGTTATTATTTTTTTGTCAATTAATCTATATTTATTTATTGTTTTAGATGATATTAAGGATATAATACCTGCCTTTCTAATTTTGATTGAAAAAAATCAGCGCAAATGGTTTTATTGTTTTCTGGGTTAAAGTGTTTTAAATATTGTGCCCCTGAGTTAATGTTGCAAATCTATCGGTTCGGGACATCTCTGCGCTGCTGAGCCGCCTCTGCCTGGGATGGTTTCCGTGCTGGCTCCACTTTGGACTGGACTCTCACGGTTATGTTAGATCCACTATGGATTGGACTTTCACAATATCATACCATTGCTTTCGGTCCCCTGGGGGGGAGGGGTTACTCACATATGTGGTCCTCTCCAAGGTTTCTCTTTGTCATCATTGTCACTGTCACCGACGTCCCACTGGGGTGAGTTTTCCTTGCCCTTATGTGGGCTCTACCGAGGATGTCGTTGTGGTTTGTGCAGCCCTTTGAGACACTGGTGATTTAAGGCTATATAAATAAACATTGATTGATTGATTGATATTAGGTATATTTGATTACACTTTACCAAGACATTAGATGGCAGTAGTGTATAGTTTAGGGTGTGTTATTTTTATGTTTTTTTGTTGCGCCCTGGAATGTGTCAATACTTTAACTATTGTACCTTTTACAACCGCTGTTTGATTGTAACGGTGCATCTTAGTGGTAGTTTTCATTAACAAATTTAGAGATGTTTAAATCGCCATGTAAAATCGCTAATTCTAATCAGTAGCAACTGAATAGCAAAGCCAATGTATATTAGCATCAAGCTAGCGATTTTTGAAAAAGTGGAGCCTTACTTTACTTACATTGAAGCAATTTTTTATGTCGATTTCTATGTGGGGATTGATAATTGCAACATGACGTAATGTTGCTGATCATTTATTATTGCATACTTTATTCAATTTTGTTTTTCAGTATCAAATGGTTCAAGTCGGTCAAATCTTTTAAATACTTAAAATACATTTTTATTTCAGGCAAATTGATGCACTTTAAATCTTGTCTGTTACAGACTAAAAAAAACAATTTTAATAGAGGTATTTGTTGTTGTAAATTGATTATATATTTATTTTTCCATTTTTTTAAGCCAATAAGGGTTTCAATGTTGTGCAGAGGTGCACTTATAACAATTTTATGGACAGGCGCAGAGCACAAAGTGTTTTTGTCTTCCGAGAGTAGCCATAATAAAAAACCGAAGCACTGAACGAGCTCACTATTGAATTTGAAGAAAAATAAACCTCTCATTTTAAAAAAAGAAAGAGAAGAAGAAAAGTTAGGGGAATACAACATCAAAGAACATTTAACGCATGGGTGTCAAACTCTGGCCCGTAATTTAATTTGGCCCTTGAGGCAATATCAATTTAGCATTAGAGCTGGCCCGCCAGTGTAATACAGCATCAGTGCCGCTGTAAGACCGCATTCACCGCTAATACTCATACTTGCCAACCCTCCTAATTTTCCAGGTAGACTCCCGAAGTTCAGTGCCCCTCCCGAAAATCTCCCGGGGCAACCATTCTCCCGAATTTCTACCGATTTCCACCTGGACAACTATATTGGGGGCGTGCATTTAAGGCACTGCCTTAGGCGTTCTCTACAACCTGTCGTCACGTCCGCTTTTCCACCATACTAACAGCTTGTCACATAATATTTGTGGCTTTTACACACGCACAAGTGAATGCAAGGCATTCTTGGTCAACAGCCATACAGGTCACACTGAGGGTGGCCGTATAAACAACTTTAGCACTGTTACAAATTTGCGCCACACTGTGAACCCACACCAAACAAGAATGACAAACATTTCGGGTGAACATCCGCACCGTAACACAACATAAAAAATACCCAGAACCCCTTGCTGCACTAACTCTTCCGGGAAACTTCCAGCAAACTGACCAATAATTAACGTTTTATTCATGCATTTTCTCTTGCTACTTCCAAACTTGAATGTTTGGTTCATTCATTATTGTTACTTTATTTTCAAATGTATTATTAGCATGTGGAAAAAATTTGATATTTACCTCAGAAGATTGCAAATAGAAAAAAAGGCATAACATTAGTATTTAAATTTGATTTGATATGCCATTGATATTTTTTTAATTATTATTATTATTATTTGGAACTGGATTTTGCATGTCACTAAAGTTATATAAGCCTTGCTTGTTCAATATTTATTGCAAAACTTGTTTGAGTCCCTATTAAAAGGTTAATTTGTTCAACCTTGGCCCGCGGCTTTGTTCCGTTTAAAATTTTGGCCCACTCTGTATTTGAGTTTGACACCCCTGATTTAACGTATGAAATAAGCCAATAATTTTTAATAAGTATTAATTGATCCTTTTCTACAATTTGTTTTTCCTCCCATTCTAGAAGTGACCATTCTGTCCACCTAGCCCCGCCCCTTTAGGTACCCCAACAGCAGGGCGAGTTTTGCTGTTGAAAAATGGCATCTATGGGGCGGACCCACCTGAACTGTCTTCTCCATTGTCTTCCCTGTCGCAGCCTCTACCAGACAAAGAGGGAAAGAAGTGTCTCTTCTTCATCCGATCCTCGCAGAAGAGTTTCGAGATCAGCGCCTCGGACAAGAAGAAGAAACAGGAGTGGATGCAGGGTGAGTCGGCGACGGCGGGCGGCGCAAGGCAGCGTGCTCACCCATGTGTTGTGGCGCAGCAATCCAGACGTGCGTCCACCTGCTGGGGGCGTGCCGCCCTGCGCCGCACCGCGAGGCCCGGCAGAAGCGGCGGGAGCTGCGCCTCAAACAGCAGGCGGACCAGGACGAGCTGGAGACGAGGATGAAGGAGCTGCAGACGGCCAACGAGGCCAAGCAGAACGAGTTGGAGGACATGAGGAAGGTGAGGCGCAGTGAGGGGAAGTAACAAGCTACATGTTTACTTGACCCACTTTCTAGGGAACTTATCAAGGAGCTGTTTATACAAACCCCGTTTCCATATGAGTTGGGAAATTGAATTAGATGTAAATATAAACGGAATACAATGATTCGCAAATCATTTTCAACCCATATTCAGTTGAATATGCTACAAAGACAACATATTTGATGTTCAAACTGATAAAAACATTTTTTTTTTGCAAATAATCATTAAATTTAGAAATTGATGCCAGCAACACGTGACAAAGAAGTTGGGAAAGGTGGCAATAAATACTGATAAAGTTTAGGAATGCTCATCAAACACTTATTTGGAACATCCCACAGGTGTGCAGGCTAATTGGGAACAGGTGGGTGCCATGATTGGGTATAAAAGCAGCTTCCATGAAATGCTAAGTAATTCACAAACAAGGATAGGGCGAGGGTCACCAATTTGTAAGCAAATTGTCGAACAGTTTTAGAACAACATTTCTCAACGAGATATTGCAAGGAATTTATGGATCTTACCATCTACTGTCCGTAAAATCAGCAAAAAGTTCAGAGAATCTGGAGAAATCACTGCACGTAAGCGATGATATTACAGACCTTTGAGCCCTCAGGCGGTACTGCATAAAAAAACCATCATCAGTGTGTAAAGGATATCACCACATTCATATAAAACCACTGTCAGTAACTACAGTTGGTCACTACATCTGTAAGTGCAAGTTAAAACTCCACTATGCAAAGTGAAAGCCATTTATCAACAACACCATGGAGCGCCGCCGGCTTCGCTGGGCCCGAGCTCATCCAAGATGGACTGATGCAAAGTGGTAAAGTGTTCTGTGGTCTGACGAGTCAACATTTCAAATTATATTTGGAAACTGTGGACGTGGTGTCCTCCGGAACAAAGAGGAAAATAACCATCTGGATGGACACAAAGTTGAAAAGCCAGCATGTGTTAGGGTATAGTGTTGTATTAGTGCCCAAGGCATGGGTAACTTACACATCTGTGAAGGCACCAATGATGCTGAATGGTCCATGAAGGTTTTGGAGCAACAAACTTTATCATGGACGTCTCTGCTTATTTCAGCAAAACAATGCCAAGCCACTTGTTACAACAGCGTGGCTTCGTAGTAAAAGAGTGCGGGTACTTTCCTGGCCCGCCTGCAGTCCAGACTTGTCTCCCATCGAAAATGTGTGGCACATTATGAAGCGTAAAATACGACAGCGGTGATCCCGGACTGTTGAACAACTAAAGCTCTACATAAAACAAGAATGGGAAAGAATTCCACTTTCAAAGCTTCAACAATTAGCTTCCTCAGTTCTGAAACGTTTATTGAGTGTTGTTAAAAGAAAATGTGATGTAACACAGTGGTGAACATGCCCTTTCCCAACTACTTTGGCATGTGTTGCAGCCATAAAATTCTAAGTTAATTATTATTTGCAGAAAAAATATAACGTTTATGAGTTTGAACATCAAATATCTTGTCTTTGTAGTGCATTCAATTGAATATGAGTTGAAAAGGATTAGTAAATCATTGTATTCCGTTTATATTTACATCTAACACAATTTCCCAACTCATATGGAAACGGGGTTTGTAATATCAGGACCAACAGTGCTAAATAGTATAAACCAGAGACCCCAATCAATGGCTTTTATGCCGATATCCGATATTGTCCAACTCTTAATTACCGATTTCGATATCAACCGATATTGATATATACAGTCGTGGAATTAACACATTATTATGCCTAATTTGGTTGTGATGCCCCACTGAATGCATTAAACAATGTAACAAGGTTGTCGAAAATAAATCAACTCAAGTTGTGGAAAAAAAATGCCAACATGGCACTGCCATATTTATTATTGAAATCACAAAGTGCAGTATTTTTTTTTAACATGCCTCAAAACAGCAGTTTGGAATTTGGAATTCACCATGAATTGATTTACGTGGAACCTGACTTAAATAAGTTGAATAACTTATTCGAGTGTTACCATTTAGTGGTCAATTGTATGGAATATGTACTGTACTGTGCAATCTAATAATAAAAGTTTCAATCAATCAATGGGACATGCTCTCCCTGAGAGAGCATGAGGAGGTTAAGGTGGGCGGGGTTTAGGGGGTGGGCGGGGGTTGCGGGGGGTGTATATTGTAGCTTCCCGGAATAGTTAGTGCTGCAAGGGGTTCTGGGTAGGTGTTCTGTTGTATTTATGTTGTGTTACAGTGCGGATGTTCTCCCGAAATGTGTTTGTCATTCTTGTTTGGTGTGGGTTAACAGTGTGGCGCATATTTGTAAGAGTGTTAAAGTCGTTTGTACGGCCACCCTTCAGTGTGACCTGTATGCCTGTTGACCAAGTATGCTTGCATCCACTTGTGTGTGTGAAAAGCCTTAGATAATATGTGATTGGGCCGGCATGCAAAGGCAGTGCCTTTATGGTTTATCGGCACTCTTATCTTCTCCCTACGTCCGTGTACCACTCCGTACAGCTATGTTTTAAAAAATCATAAATGTTAATTTTTGAAACCGATACCGTTAATTTACGATTTTAGATTTAAAAGCATTTTTTTGCCAATAATAGCGGAAGTCCGATATTATCGGACATCTCTATTATGAACTTATATCACTTTCCTCTGGCACTGTTCCCCTAGCTTTCAAAAAAGCGTTTTTTCATCCTCTGCTCAAAAGACCTAACCGCGATCCTGACCTCGTGGTAAACCACCGGCTGGTGTCCCACCTTCCCTTTTATCTCGAAAATCCTCGAAAGAAATTGTTGCACAGCAGCTAAATGAACACCTAGTGTCTAACATTCTCTGTGAACCTTTTCAGTCCGGCTTCAAGGCAAATCACTCTACGTAGACAGCCCTCGCAAAAATGACTACTGATCTATTGCTAACGATGGATTCTGATGCGTCATCCATGTTGCTGCTTCTTCATCTTAGCGCTGCTTTCGATACCGTCGATCATAACATTTTATTAGAACGTATCAAAACACGTATTTGTATGTTGAGGGTTTTTTTTGCCCTGATGTGGGATTTGAACCGAGGATGTTGTTGTGGCTTGTGCAGCCCTTTGAGACACTATAAATAAACTTTGATTAATTGATTGATTGACATGGGGCTAAGCTAAGTGGTTTAGCTACATTTCCAAATAGCTTGGCGCTAGCTTTTCCTGTAGCTTAACTACTTTTAGAGCCATGTAGTGAGGTGAATTGATTAACATGGACCCCGACTTAAACAAGTTGAAAAACTTATTCGGGTGTTACCATTTCATGGTCAATTGTACAGAATATGTACCGTACTGTGCAATCTACTAATAAAAGTTTCAATCAATCAATAAAAAAGCTTAGATCAAAGATACTAACAGAGAAAACAGACTGCATATGGAGAAAATCCAATGTCCTGGATGAATGAGAACATCCATGCATCCAGGGAAACTCCCTGATGATTGGTGGGTGTTTGTATGATGAGTCACTATTGACTAAGGTTAGGGCGAAAAATTGCAGACTGGCCAATCAGTGGCAAGATAAGGTGGGTCATAGAAACAGGAAGCTAAATTAGCAAATTTCACAGGACAACAAGGCACTCCGAGACAGAGGGACGCTTCAAGCTGACCTCTCCAAAAAAATGACAAACTGTAGTTACTGACAGTGGTTTTCCGAAGTGTTCCTGAGCCCATGTGGTGATATCCTTTACACACGGATGTTGCTTTTTGATGCAGTACCGCCTGAGGCATCTAAGGTCACGGGCATTCAATGTTGGTTTTCGGCCTTGCCGCTTACGTGCAGTGATTTTTCCAGATTCTATGAACCTTTTGATGATATTACGGACCGTAGATGGTGAAATCCCTAAATTTTTGCAATAGCTGGTCGAGAAACGTTGTTCTTAAACTGTTGGAGAATTTGCTCACGCATTTGTTGACAAAGCGGTGACCCTCGCCCCATCCTTGTTTGTGAATGACTGAGCATTCCATGGAAGCTGCTTTAATATCCAATCATGGCACCTACCTGTTCCCAATCAGCTTGTTCACCTGTGGGATGTTCCAAATAATTGTTTGATGAGGATTCCTCAACTATCTCAGTCTTTTTTTCCAATTGTGCCAGCTTTTTTGAAACATGTTGCAGGCATCAAATTCCAAATGAGCTAATATTTGCAAAAAATAACAAGGTTTTCCTGTTGGAATGTTAAGTATCTTGTCTTTGCAGTTTATTCAATTGAGTTTAGGTTGAAAAGGACATGCAAATCATTGTTTTGATTTCCGATTTACCCAACGTGCCAACTTCACTGGCTATCGAGTTGGCACATGTTTGAGTACACGCAAACATTCAGTAGATCGGGCCTTTAGTTTAGGTACAAATGTCGTCAATGGAGGCACATCACAGGTTAATAATAGAGGAAGAAGATGTGACGATTGCTGAGTCATCATGCCAAAACCCATCCATCCATCCATTTTCGACCGCTTATTCCCTTTTGGGTACGCGGAGGGCGCTGGTGCCTATCTCAGCTACCATGCCTGTGAATGTTGTTGTACAAGCAGGTCATTGTAGATGACCCCAAAGAGCAGCAACGTGTTCCAAGTGTTGAGACTGAAGGGCAACATTCCAGTTGGCTGCCATTGTTATTCCAAACAGCCGCATTGTTCCACAGTGCTTTCACTCACACACTCGCTGCCAAGTGGGCAAGACGCAACCTCGTGAATACTAACGAATGTGCGGCTCCGCCCCTCCAGCGTTATCCCCCCGCTCCCCCCAAGTCATGAATAATGTAATTCAGGAATGTAGACGGAAACGGGAATGGCGACTCGTTGGTCGCGTTAAACGCGTGCTTCCAGTTGACGACTTGATTGACAGGCGGGGCAGTGGTCGTGTGGATTGACAACTTCCTGTTTGGTCAGGGGATTTTTAGTGATGATAACACAATGGAGCAGGACTAGAGTGTATGTCGACATAAGCGAACATTTTTAATTAATAACACATGGGCCAGAACTAAAGGGGCTGTCGACATAAGCGAACATTTTTAAGTAATAACACATGGAGCAGGACTAAAGGGGATGTCGACATAAGCGAACATATTTTATTAATAGCACAGTGGACCAGGACTGAAGGTGTTGTTGACATAAACTGACACTTTTTAATAATAGCACAGTGGACCACGACTAGAGGGGATGTCGACATAAGCGAACATTTTTTAGTAATAGCACAGTGGACCAGGACTAGAGGGGATGTCGACATAAGCGAACATTTTTTAGTAATAACGCGTAGACCAGGACTAAAGGGGTTGTCGATATAAGCGGACAATTTTAAATAATAGCACAGTGGACCAGGACAAGAGGGAATGTTGACATAAGCAAATATATTTTAAGTAATAACACATGGACCAGGACTAAAGGGGTTGTCAACATAAACGAACATTTTTAAGTAATAACACATGGAGCAGGACTAAAGGGGATGTCGAAACAAGCGAACATATTTTATTAATAGCACAGTGGACCAGGACTGAAGAGTTCTTGACATAAACGGACACTTTTTAATAATAGCACAGTGGACCACGACTAGAGGAGATGTTGACATAAGCGAACATTTTTAGTAATAGCACAGTGGACCAGGACTAGAGGGGATGTCAACATAAGCAAACATTTTTAAGTAATAACACATGGACCAGGACTAAAGGTGTTGTCAACATAAGCGAACATTTTTAAGTAATAACACATGGAGCAGGACTAAAGGGGATGTCGACATAAGCGAACATATTTTATTAATAGCACAGTGGACCAGGACTGAAGGGGGTGTCAACATAAGCCAACATTTTTAAGTAATAACACATGGACCAGGACTAAAGGGGCTGTTGACATAAGCGAACATTTTTAAGTAATAACACATGGAGCAGGACTAAAGGGGATGTCGACATAAGCGAACATATTTTATTAATAGCACAGTGGACCAGGACTGAAGGGGTTGTTGACATAAACGGACACTTTTTAATAACAGCACAGTGGACCACGACTATAGGGGATGTCGACATAAGCGAAAATTTTTTAGTAATAGCACAGTGGACCAGGACTAGAGGGGATGTCAACATAAGCAAACATTTTTAAGTAATAACACATGGACCAGGACTAAAGGTGTTGTCAACATAAGCGAACATTTTTAAGTAATAACACATGGAGCAGGACTAAAGGGGATGTCGACATAAGCGAACATATTTTATTAATAGCACAGTGGACCAGGACTGAAGGGGGTGTCAACATAAGCCAACATTTTTAAGTAATAACACATGGACCAGGACTAAAGGGGCTGTTGACATAAGCGAACATTTTTAAGTAATAACACATGGAGCAGGACTAAAGGGGATGTCGACATAAGCGAACATATTTTATTAATAGCACAGTGGACCAGGACTGAAGGGGTTGTTGACATAAACGGACACTTTTTAATAACAGCAAAGTGGACCACGACTATAGGGGATGTCGACATAAGCGAACATTTTTTAGTAATAGCACAGTGGACCAGGACTAGAGGGGATGTCGACATAAGCAAACATATTTTATTAATAGCACAGTGGACCAGGACTGAAGGGGTTGTTGACATAAACGGACACTTTTTAAGAATAGCACAGTGGACCACGACTAGAGGGGATGTCAACATAAGCGAACATTTTTTAGTTATAACGCGTAGACCAGGACTGAAGGGGTTGTCGATATAAGCGGACACTTTTTAAGTAATAACACATGGAGCAGGACTAAAGGGGATGTCGACATAAGCGAACATATTTTAGTAATAGCACAGTGGACCAGGACTGAAGGGGTTGTTGACACAAAGGGACACTTTTTAAGAATAGCACAGTGGACCAGGACTAAAGGGGATGTGGATACAAGCGGACAATTTTTAATAATAGCACAGTGGACCAGGCCTAGAGGGGATGTCGACATAAGCAAATATTTTTAACTAATAACACATGGAGCAGGACTAAAGGGGTTGTCGACATAAACGGACACTTTTTTAAGTAATAACACATGGAGCAGGACTAAAGGGGATGTCGACATAAGCGAACATATTTTAGTAATAGCACAGTGGGGACTAAAAGGGAGGTCGACATAAGCGGACACTTTTTAATAATAGCACAGTGGACCAGAACTAGAGGGGATGTCGACATAAGCAAACATTTTTTAGTAATAGCACAGTGGGGACTAAAAGGGATGTCGACATAAGCGGACACTTTTTAATAGTAGCACAGTGGACCAGGACGAGAGGGGATGTCGACATAAGCGGACCCTTTTAGTAGTAAGACAGTCTTGGTAAATGGCACAGGAATAACACAGACTGTGTACTGCATGGTGTTTGGGTGCCAGTAACTCACAGCACACTGTTTGTCTTTGTGTTAGCGTACACAAACCTTTGCCATTGAGGTGCAAGCTTTGGTCTCCACATAGTTAACAGCATGAATACACACACACACACACACACACACACACACACACACACACACACACACACACACACACACACACACACACACACACACACACAACACAACACAATAAAACCTTTAAGAGAAGGTAGAATCTCTTGACTCCTCTGTGACATTCACATTAGTCTGTTTGTTCGCTTGTGTTGACATTGTGTATTGTATTGTCTTGTTCTCTTACACACACACACACACACACACACACACACACACACACACAACACAATAAAACCTTTAAGAGAAGGTAGAATGTCTTGACTCCTCTGTGACATTCACATTAGTGTGTTTGTTCGCTTGTGTTGACATTGTGTATTGTATTGTCTTGTTCTCTTACACACACACACACACACACACACACTACACAATAAAACCTTTAAGAGGAGTTAGAATGTCTTGACTCTCCTCTGTGACATTCACATTAGTGTTTGTTCACTTGTGTTGACATTGTGTATTGTATTGTGTCTTGTTCTCTTTTACACACACACACACACACACACACACACACACACACACACACACACACACACACACACACACACACACACACACACACACACAATGAAACCTTTAAAAGAAGGTAGAATCTCTTGACTCTCCACTGTGACATTCACATTAGTGTGTTTGTTCGCTTGTGTTGACATTGTGTATTTTATTGTGTCTTGTTTTCTTACACACACACACACACACACACACACACACACACACACACACACACACACACACACACACACACCATTTCCCAAAAGTCTTCACAGAAAATGTTTAAAAAACAAAATCAAATGGTGGAACGATACATGTTGTAGATGAAAGATGCCGAGAGCGATACCAAGTACATGAATGTACACCTAGCTAACTGGCCTGCTGTTATTGCTGATTCAGTGTAATACTGAATAAAATATGTCTCCTTAATGACAAATACATTTTATTATTACAACGTGGTGAGAGCTGAGGACTAAAAAAAAGCGTGTTCTTACGGTTTCAGGCTCTGGAGGAAGCAGCAGCGACCGCGGCGGAGGAAGAGCGGCGGCGACTTCAGACCCAGGCAGACCTCCAGGACCGCTACAGGCTGGACCTGGAGAGAGAGAAGATGGTAGGTGGACAGCATGGAGTCCAGACCGCCTGGCAAGACCAGGATCCTGACTTTTGGTTGACAACGTCGTACTGTGGAAAACGTTTATGTCGACGCCGCTAATGATGTAGCCGGGGTCAAATTAGTCCCGGTTGGATACTTTTTTGTAATAACACATGGAGCAGGACTACAGGGGATGTCAACATAAGCAGACTTTTTTGTTGTTGTAATAACACAGTGTGGAGCAGTACTAAACGAGATGTCGACATAAGCGGACATTTTTTAATTTTTTAGTATTAACACAGTGCACCAGGACTAAAGGGGATGTCGACATAACCAAACATTTTTTAGTAATGGTAACACATGGACCAGGATTAAAGGGGTTGTTGACATAAGCGGACACTTTCTAGTAATGATAACACAAGGACCAGGACAAAAGGGGAGTTAGACATAAGCGGACGTTTTTAGTAATGATAATACAGTGGACCAGGACTCAAGGGGTTGTTGACATAAGCGGACACTTTCTCGTAATGATAGCACATGGACCAGGACTAAAGGAGATGTCGACATAAGCAAAAAAAAATTGGTAATAACACATGGACCAGGAATAAAGGCGCTGTCGACATAAGAGGACACTTTTCTAGTAATGATAACACATGGACCAGAACTGAAGGGGATGTCGACATAAGCGGACATTTTGAATATTGATAATACAGTGGACCAGGAATAAGGCGTTGTTGACATAAGCAGACACTTTTCTAGTAATGATAACACATGGACCAGAACTGAATGGGATGTCGACATAAGCGGACATTTTTAGTAATGATAATACAGTGGACCAGGAATAAGGTGTTGTTGACATAAGCGTACACTTTCTAGTAATGACAACACAAGGACCAGGACTAAAGGGGATGTCGACGTAAGCGGATATTTTTAGTAATGATAATACAGTGGATTAGGACTAAAGGGGTTGTTGACATAAGCGGATATTTTTAGTAATGATAATAGAGTGGATAAGGACTAAAGGGGTTGTTGACATAAGCGGACACTTTCTAGTAATGACAACACAAGGACCAGGACTAAAGGGGATGTCGACGTAAGCGGATATTTTTAGTAATGATAATAGAGTGGATAAGGACTAAAGGGGTTGTTGACATAAGCGGACACTTTCTAGTAATAATAACACATGGACCAGGAATAAGGGCGCTGTCGACATAAGCGGACACCTTTTTAGTAATGATAACACATGGACCAGAATTAAAGGGGATGTCGACATAAGCGGACATTTTTAGTAATGATAATACAGTGAACCAGGACTAAAGGGGTTGTTGACATAAGTGTACACTTTCCAGTAATGATAACACAAGGACCAGGACTAAAGGGGATGTCGACGTAAGCGGATATTTTTAGTAATGATAATACAGTGGATTAGGACTAAAGGGGTTGTTGACATAAGCGTATATTTTTAGTAATGATAATACAGTGGATTAGGACTAAAGGGGTTGTTGACATAAGCGTATATTTTTAGTAATGATAATACAGTGGATTAGGACTAAAGGGGTTGTTGACATAAGGAGCCATTTTTAGTAATGATAATACAGTGGACCAGGACTAAAGGGGATGTCGACATAAGCGGACAGAGCGGCTGGTCCACGTAGAAGGGTTGTGGACATAAACTGCAGTGTGTGGTTGAGGATTGTGTTGCCATGGTGACGTGTGCATGTTCAGGTGAGGCAGCAGATGGAGGAGCAGGTGGCCCAGAAGTCCACAGAAGTGGAACAGTACCTGCAGCGGGTCCAGGAGATGGAGGACATGTACCGGCGCCTGGAGGACGCCCTGGAGGACGAGAGGCGCGCCCGACAGGACGAGGAGACTGTCCGCAAGCTGCAGGCGCGGTCAGTCCTCAAAATGTCCACTTCCTGTTCCTGTCACTCTGTCTTCCTGCTCCTTTTGGACCATTCACTATGCTATTATCTGTAATATTTATATTATTATAAACTTATATTTGTCATATTACCAACTATAATATTTACATTATTGTAAAATAATATAATACTATAAACCATAATATTTATATGATTATAAACTAATATTTATATTATAAACAAATATTTATATTATAAACTGTTATATTTATCATATTATAAACTCTACTATTTATATTATTATAAACTAATATTATAAATGTAATATTTATATTATAAACTAATATTTATAATAATATGAACTGTAATATATTATAAACTGTAATATTTATCATATTATAAAAACTGTTATATTTGTCATTATAAACTGTACTATTTATATTATTATAAACTAATATTATAAATGTAATATTTATATTATAAACTAATATTTATAATATTATGAACTGTAATATTTATATTATAAACTGTAATATTTATCATATTATAACAACTGTTATTTGTCATATTATAAACTTTAATATTTATATTATAAACGGTAATATTAGTCATATTATAAACTGTAATATTCACAGTATTATAAACTAATATATTAACCGTAATATTGATATTATAAACTAATATGCACAATTTTATAAACTGTAATACTTATATTATTGTGAATTAATAATATTATAAACTGTAATATTTATATTATTATAAACTAATATTTATACTATAAATTAATAGTTATAATATTACAAACTGTAATATCATATTATAAACTGCACTATGTATATTATTATAAACTGTAATATTTATACTATAAACTAATATTTATAATGGTATGAACTGTAATATTTATAATATTATAAAAACTGTAATATTTGTCATATTACAAACTGTAATATTTATGATACAAACTGTAATATTTATACTATTATAAACTGTCATATTTATATTATAAACGGTAATATTTGTTATTTATATTAGCTAATATATTTGTCATATTATAAACTGTAATATTTGTATTATAAACTAATATTGATCATATTATGAACTGTATTATTTTTTATATTATAAACTGATATTTATATTATAAACTGTAATATTTATACTATAACCTGTTATATTTGTCATATTATAAACTAATATTTATATTATAAACTAATATTTAGATTGTTATAAACTCTAATAGTTGTCATATTATAAACTGTAATATTTCTTGTATTATAAATTGTAATGTTTATATTATTATAAACTGAAATATTTATATTATAAACTGTAATATTTGTTATTTATATTAGCTAATATATTTGTCATATTATAAACTGTAATATTTGTATTATAAACTAATATTGATCATATTATGAACTGTATTATTTTTTATATTATAAACTGATATTTATATTATAAACTGTAATATTTATACTATAACCTGTTATATTTGTCATATTATAAACTAATATTTATATTATTATAAACTAATATTTAGATTGTTATAAACTCTAATAGTTGTCATATTATAAACTGTAATATTTCTTGTATTATAAATTGTAATATTTATATTATTATAAACTGAAATATTTATATTGTTAAACTGTAATATTTGTCATATTATAAACTGTAATATGTATTATATTATAAACTGTTTTTTTTATATTATAAACTTTATAATTTATATTATAAACTGTAATATTTATCAAGTTAAAAACTGTAATAAATATATTATGAACTGGAGTATTTATATTATTATGAACTGTAATATTTATCATATTATAAACGGTAATGTTTATATTATTATAAACTGTAATATTTATATAGTTATAAACTGTAATATTTGTCATATTATAAACTGTAATATGTATATGATTAAAAACTAATATTTATATTACAAACTGTAATATTTATATTATAAACTGTAATATTTATTATGTTAAAAACTGTAATAAATATATTATAAACTAACATTTATAGTGTTATAACTGTAATATTTATATTGTTATAAACTGTAATATTTGTCATAATAATCTGTAATATGTATATGATTATAAACTAATATTTATATTATAAACTGTAATATTTATCATGTTAAAAAGAGTAATAAATATATTATAAACTGTGATATTTCTATTTTTATAAACTAATATTCATCATATTATAAACTGTAATGTTTATATTATTAAAAACTAATAACTATATCGTTATGAGCAGTAATATTTATCATATTACAAACTGTAATATTTATATGATTATAAACTGTAATATATATATTATACACTGTATAATTTGTATTATAAACTGTAATATTAATCACGTTAAAAACTGTAATAAATATATTATAAACTAACATTTATATTATTATAAACTGTTATTGTTATATTGTTTTAAACTCTACTATTTGTCATATTATATAAACTATAATATTTATATGATTATAAACTAATATTTATATTATAAACCATGGGTGTCAAACTCTGGCCCGCGGGCCAAATTTGGCCCGCCGTGTAATTTCACTTGGCCCTTGAAGCATTATCAAATTAACATTAGGCTGCTGTAACACCGCATTCACCGCTAATACTCTTACTTGCCAACCCTCACGATTTTTCCAGGAGACTCCCGAAGTTCAGTGTCCCTCCCAAATTTCATCCCGGGCAACAATATTGGGGGTGGACCTTAAAAGCACTGCCTTTGGCGTTCTCTACAACCTGTCGCCACGTCCGCTTTTCTTTCATACAAACAGCGTGCCAGCCCAGTCACATAATACACACACACACACACACACACACACAAGTGAATGCATCGCATACTTGGTCAACAGCTATACAGGTCACACTGAGGGTGGCCGTATAAACAACTTTAACACTGTTACAAATATACGCCACTCTGTGAACCCACACCAAACAAGAATGACACATTTCGGGAGAACACCCGCACTGTAACACAACATAAACACAACAGAACAAATACCCACAACCCCTTGCAGCACTAACTCTTCCGGGACGCTACAATATACACCCCCGCTATCACCAAACCCCGTCCACCTCAACCCCGCCGCCGAAAAGAGGCATTCCATTTTTATTTAAATTTGATTTGATATGCCATTGATATTTTTTATTTATTATTATTATTTGAAACCCGATTTCGCATGTCACTATAAATGTATATACTGTAAGCCTTGCTTGTTCAAAATTCAATGCAAAACTTGTTTGGGTCCCTATTAAAAGGTTAATTTGTTCAACCTCGGCCCGCTGCTTTGTTCGGTTTTAAATTTTGGCCCACTCTGTATTTGAGTTTGACACTTCTGTTATAAACTGTAAAATGTATCATGTTAAAAACTGTAATAAATATATTATAAACTGTAATATATATATTATTATAAACTGTAATATTTATATTATTATAAACTGTAATATTTATCATATTATAGACTGTAATATTTATATTGTTATAAACGGTAATACTTGTCATATAAACTTTAATATGTATATAATTATAAACTGATATATTTATATTGTTATAATGATATTTGTCATATTATAAACTGTAATACTTATATCATTATAAACTGAAATATTTATATTGTCTAAAACTGTAATATTTATATTGTCATAAACGGTAATATTTGTCATATTAAATACTGTAATATGTATATTATTATAAACTGTAATTTTCATATTGTTTTAAACTGTACTATTTGTCTTTATAAACTGTAATATTTATATCATTATAAACTGTAATATTTATATTGTATTAAATGGTAATATTTGTCATATTATAAACTGTAATATTTATATAATTATAAACTCTAATATTTGTCATTATAAACTGTAGTATTTATATGATTATAAACTAATTGTTTATATTATAAACTGTAATATTTATCATGTTAAAAACTAATAAGTATATTATAAACTGTAATATTTATCATATTATAAACTGTGATATTTATATTGTTATAAAAGGTAATATTTGTTATTATAAACTGTAATTTTTATATAATTATAAACTGTAATATTTATATTGTTATAAAAGGTAATATTTGTCATATTATAAACTGTAATATTTATATAATTATAAACTGTAATATTTATATTGTATTAAACGGTAATATTTTTCATATTATAAACTATTATATTTATGTCATTATAAACTGTAATATTTATATTGTTATAAACGGTAATATTTGTCATACTATAAACTGTAATATGTATATTATTATAAACTGTAATGTCTCTTATAAACTGTAATGTTTATATTATTATAAACTATACTATTTATATTGTTATAAATTGTATTATTTATATTATTATACGGGTGGTGGTGGTGCGAAATGATGCATTGCGGGTTATAGCCTGTTGCATTTCCTCTTAGTTCTTCCTTCCTCTCTGCTGACATTTACTTTCGAGCCCAGACGCCTTCTGGCCTTCACAGAGTCAGCAGAATCAGACCCGAACACAAACAAAGAACATAAACAAGGAGCTTGGCTCCAAGAAAGACACCACAGCTCCACCTGCTGGCTACTTTTACTTCTCTTCCATCATTGTCAACGCTCCTCAACTCAAATCCCAGAAAAGTGGAAATGATCTGTTCCAGAGTCAAAGTGTGGAACGCATGTGATGCCATTAGCCAGCGCTGCATGTTTGTGTGCTGCAGCTTACTGGAGGAGGAGGTGACCAAGAGAGCAGAGCTGGAGCAGATCCACCTGCGGCAGCAGCGGGCCATCTCCGAGACGCAGGCTGAGAAGCAGGAGCTGGAGAAGGAGCGCGAGGCCAAGGAGAGTGCCTTGCAGGACGCCATGGAGAAGCTGGAGCAGCTGCAACACGAGCGGCAGGGGGCGCTGGAGCAATACCAGGTCAGCAAGTTCGGACCTCACACTATTTACATCATCTTCTGTTCCTCATTTAACTGTGCAACTATTTGAGGAGTTACGGTAGTAGCCTTATTTTTAATTTGTGCAACTATTTGAGGGTTTACGGTAGTAGCCTTATTTTTAACTTGTGCAACTATTTGAGGAGTTACGGTTGTAGCCTTGTTTTAAATAGTGCAACTATTTGAGGGTTTACAGTAGTAGCCTTATTTTTAACGTGTGCAACTATTTGAGGGTTTACGGTGGTAGCCTTGATTTAACTAGTGCAACTATTTGAGGGTTTACGGTAGTAGCCTTATTTTTAAATTGTGCAACTATTTGAGGGTTTACGGTAGTAGCCTTATTTTGAAATTGTGCAACTATTTGAGGGTTTACGTAGTAGCCTTATTTTTAACTTGTGCAACTATTTGAGTGTTTATGGTAACCTTATTTTAACTTGTGCAACTATTTGAGGATTTACGGTAGCCTTATTTTAACTTGTGCAACTATTTGAGGGTTTACGGTAGTACCCTCATTTTTAACTTGTGCAACTATTTGAGGGTTTATGGTAACCTTATTTTAACTTGTGCAACTATTTGAGGATTTACGGTTGCCTTTTTTAACTTGTGGAACTATTTGAGGGTTTACGGTAGTAGCTTCATTTTTAACTTGTGCAACTATTTGAGGATTTACGGTAGTAGCCTTATTTTTAACTTGTGCAACTATTTGAGGGTTTACGGTAGTAGCCTTATTTTAAACTTGTGCAACTATTTGAGGGTTTACGGTAGTAGCCTTGTTTTTAACTTGTGGAACTATTTGAGGGTTTACGGTAGTAGCTTCATTTTTAACTTGTGCAACTATTTGAGGATTTACGGTTGTAGCCTTATTTTTAACTTGTGCAACTATTTGAGGGTTTACGGTAGTAGCCTTATTTTAAACTTGTGCAACTATTTGAGGGTTTACGGTAGTAGCCTTGTTTTTAACTAGTGCAACTATTTGAGGTTTTACGATAACCGTATTTTAACTTGTGCAACTATTTGGGATTTACGGTAGCCTTATTTTAACTTGTGCAACTATTTGAGGTTTTACGGTAGTAGCCTTATTTTAAACTGTGCAACTATTTCAGGATTTACGGTAACCTTATATTAACATGTGCAAATATTTGAGGATTTGCGGTAGTAGCCTTATTTTAGATTGTGCAACTATTTTGGGATTTACGGTAACCTTATTTTTACTTGTGCAGCTATTTGAGGATTTACAGTAGTAGCCCTATTTTAACTTTTGCAACTATTTGAGGACTTACGGTAACCTTATTTTAACTTGTGCAACTATTTCAGGGTTTACGGTAGTAGCCTAATTTTAACTTGTGGAACTATTTGAGGGTTTACGGTAGCCTTATTTTAACCTGTGCAACTATTTGAGGTTTTATGGTAGTAGCCTTATTTTAAGTTGTGCAACTATTTTAGGATTTACGTTAACCTTATTTTTACTTGTGCAACTATTTGAGGATTTACAGTAGTAGCCCTATTTAAACTTTTGCAACTTTTTGAGGGTTTTCTGTAGTAGCCTAATTTTAACTTGTGCAACTATTTGAGGATTTACGGTAACCTTATTTTTACTTGTGCAACTATTTGAGGATTTACAGTAGTAGCCCTATTTAAACTTTTGCAACTTTTTGAGGGTTTTCTGTAGTAGCCTAATTTTAACTTGTGCAACTATTTGAGGATTTACGGTAACCTTATTTTAACTTGTGCAACTATTTGAGGGTTTACGGTAGTAGCCTAATTTTAACTTGTGCAACTATTTCAGGATTTACGGTAACTATTTTAACTTGTGCAACTATTTGAGGGTTTACGGTAATAGCCTTATTTTTAACTTGTGCAACTATTTGAGGGTTTACGGTAGTAGCCTCATCTTAACTTGTGCAACTATTTGAAGATTTACTTAGTAGCCTTGTTTTAACTTGTGCAACTGTTTGAGGACTTACGATAACCTTATTTTAACTTGTGCAACTATTTGAGAGTTTACGGTAACCGTATTTTAACTTGTGCAACTATTTAAGGATTTACAATAGTAGCCTCATTTTAACTTGTGCAACTATTAAAGGGTTTACGGTAACCTTATTTTAACTTGGGCAATTATTTGAGGATTTATAGGAGTAGCCTTATTCTAACTTGTGCAACTGTGTGTGTGTGTGTTTGTGTGTGTGCGTCAGACGGTGATGAGGAAGCTAGAAGACGCCGCCAACAACACTAAGACCTGGAAGCACAAAGTGGCGGAACACGAGGGCTTCCTGCGCCTCATCCAGCCAGGTAACCACGGTAATGGCGACCCACCATAACACGCCCACTTTTACTCGCCTTCTCTTCCCGACAGGTTCCAAGGGCCAGCAGCTGATCACCAACTGGGGCCCGGCGGCGTTCTCCGACGGCGAGCTGAGCCTGCGTGAGAAGAAATGGCAGGAGATGAAGAACCAGGTGACTCAGGCTCAGTAGGAGCGGCTAAGTTAGCAGCGACCTTCTCGCGACATGACAACACAACTCTCAGTACCGTCGCACACAAACACAATAACACAATATCCTAAACATGTTTTGTGAAGTTTATCAGACATCAACTTCACTGCCTTTGTCAAGGGGGGGGGGTACCTAATCCATTGTCCAGGTTAACTTTTGCCGGTTTAATAAATCTAGATAAAAATGTAAATATGTTATTTTGATGTGCCGTCTGATAAGATTTTATGTGTGTGCGTGTGTGTGTTCTCCAAACAGTGAAAATGCTAACTTTTTAACACTTGCTGTAAAGCTATTGTTTTTATGTAAACAAATCAATAAAACATGTGGAATTATTACTATTAGTTTTTTTTTCATTTAGAGGGGAAGGAACCAATAGAAGAATATTTTTAAAAGAAAAATGTTGCTTTAATATGCAATTTAACACTGAGACTGCAAGTTTGTGTTGGGGTCACTGCAATGAACTGCCAGCAGAGGGCGCTGAAGGACTATAACACTTTGGGCAGAAGTCACACTGACCAAACTCCTGAAATTGTATCCTGCCTTCAAGCCCCATGACTCCTAATACACTAAACATGATACCTTTTGACCAGGTTAAATACACTAAACATACATTTTGACAAGTGTTAAATGAATTAAACATGATACCTTTTGACCAGGGTTAAATACACTAAACGTTAGCCATTTTGATTAGGGTTAAATACACTAAACATTAGAAATTTTGACCAGTTTAAATACACTAAACATTATACCTTTTGACCAGGGTTAAATGCACTAAACATTAATACCTTTTGACCAGGTTAAATACACTAAAAATTATACCTTTTGACCAGGTCAAATGCACTTAACATTATACCTTTTATACCAGGGTTAAATACACTAAAAATTATAACTTTTGACCAGGGTTGAATACACTAAACATTAGAAATTTTGACCAGGTTAAATACACTAAACATTATACCTTTTGACCAGGGTTAAATGCACTAAACATTACCTTTTGACCAGGTTAAATGCACTAAACATTATACCTTTTGACCAGGTTAAATACACAACATTATACCTTTTGACCAGGGTTAAATACACTAAACATTATACATTTTGACCAGGGTTAAATGCACTAAACATTATACTTTTTGACCAGGCTTAAATACACTAAACATTATACCTTTTGACTAGGGTTAAATGCACTAAACATTATTACCTTTTGACTAGGGTTAAATGCACTAAACATTATACATTTTGACCAGGGTTGAATACATTAAACATTATACCTTTTGACCAGGGTTAAATACACTAAACATTATGCATTTTGACTAGGGTTAAATGCACTAAAAATTATACTTTTTGACCAAGGTTATATACACTAAACATTATACATTTTGACCGGGGTTAAATGCACTAAACATTATTACCTTTTGACTAGGTTAAATGCACTAAACATTAAACCTTTTGACCAGGTTAAATACAATAAACATTATACCTTTTGACCTGGATTAAATACACTAAACATATTTTTTGACCAGGTTGAATACACTAAACATTATACCTTTTAACCAGTGTTAAATACACTAAACATGATACTTTTTCACCAGAATTAAATACAGTAAACATGATACTTTAACAGGATTAAATACACTAAACACGATATGTTTTCAACAAGATGTAAAACACTAAACATTATTCTTTAACAGGAATAAAAACACTAAACATGATAGGTTTTCAACAAGATGAAAAACAATAAACATGATAATTTTTAACAGGATTAAATACACTAAACATGATACTTTAACAGGATGAAAAACACTAAACATCATACTTTTTAACAGGATTAAATACACTAAACATTATACTTTAACAGGATGAAAAACACTAAACATCATACTTTTTAACATGATTAAATACAGTAAACATTATACTTTTTAACAGGATGAAAAACATTAAACATGATACTTTTTAACAGGATTAAATACACTAAACATTATACTTTTTAACAGGATGAAAAACATTAAACATGATACTTTTTAACAGGATTAAATACACTAAACATGATACTTTAACAGGATTAAAAACACTAAACATGATACTTTTTAACCGGATGAAATACCCTAAACATGATCCTTTTTAACAGGATTAAATACACTAAACATGGTACTTTAATGGGACTAAAAACACTAAACATGATATGTTTTCAACAAGATGATACTTTAACAGGATGAAATACACTAAACATGATTCTTTTTAACAAGATTAAATACACTAAACATTATACTTTTTAATAGGATGAAATATACTAAACATGATACTTTAACAGGATGAAAAACAATACACATGATACTTTCTAACAGGAATAAATACACTAAATATGATACTTTTTAACAGGATTAAATACACTAAACATTATACTTTTTAACAGGACGAAAAATATTAAACATGATACTTTTTAACAGGATTAAATACACTTAACATGATACTTTAACAAGATTACAAACACTGAACACGACATGTTTTCAACAAGATGAAAAACACTAAACATGATCCTTTTTAACAGGATTAAATACACTAAACATGATACTTTAACAGGATGAAAAACACGAAACAGGATACTTTTCAACAGTACAGATGCTGACCTAAAAGCCTGTTGGTTCTGGCCGGCTGTAAAAAGGTGTTCACCATTGATGATACATTATTATATAAAAGACTGATCAGCGTTACAGGCTGCAGCACAAAGTTGGGAAGTCTAGCACGTAAAAAGTGTCAAAGTGACCTGAATTGCTTTCATTTTGGCGCGTTGGAGGCTCTGCGGCCGATTTGCTGGAGTGCTGGGACTACACAGCCGTGACACAATGGTCAACATTGTTGAATGCAACACGTAACAAAAAGTTCCTCCTTGTAAAAAAAAAAAAGTCCTCTTTTAGAAAGTGACAAGCTCCCCCAAACATCCCCGTCCTGGCTAATGGACTCCATCCTCCTGTCGTGCAAGCGTCTTCAGCGCGAGAGGCGGCGGCGGCACAGAGCGAGCGAGCACACAGCAGAAAATGTGCGGCCCAGATGCGCTCGGTGCGGCTTTACGCAACCAGATGGAACGTCACATGTGCGCCGCCGACAACAACCCCCAGCGGCGTCTGCATCCCATCACCTCTTCAAACACCCTCCGCGCTCCTCGGCCGGCGTCCAACCATCGCGCATTCTTAGGAAGTGATGCAAAGCAGAAAGGCGTTCGATTCCCGATCTGGAACTCATCGCGGGGGACGGGGGGGTGGGTGGGGGGAGCGTCCCAGGAATTCCAAACGTACAGCGTTAGACCGGTGGAGGAATTCTGGGTATGTACGGCGACCCGGGGTTGTCGGGAGGTTGTTGAGGCCAACAAAGTCTTAGGGCGGTCAACAAAAACGGCCTTCCTCTCGCCGTGGACCCTGTGGTTGTGGCTTGTGCAGCCATTTGAGACACTCGTGATTTAGGGCTAAACAAATAAACTTTGATTGATTGATTGATATGTGCGACTCCAATAACACGTGTCGTCTTGGGGACTCGCTGTCAGGCTTGCCCCTGACAGTTTGTGTTTTAGTTTTTCCTGTGTGTGTGTAGTATTTAGTCTGTTTCCTGTCTTTCTCTCCCTGAGTGCTGTGTCCCCTCATCTGCGGCTGATTGGCACCTGGCCACACCTGGGGTCAATCAGCCCGCTCCTATTTAGACCTGTTTTCCCATCCAGTCAGTGCTGGATATTTGTCGATGTCACTTCCGGATTGTCGCTCCTGTCGTGTGGTAAGCTATATTTTGGTATCTGTTCGTAGCTTACTGTCTTTTGTTCCCTGCTTCCGTTTTGTTTACATTCTACAAGTAACGACTTCTGTTTTCCTATTCGCTACCCACTAGCTTCCACACTAGGCCCTTTTGTTTTTGCTAGCTTCCATGCTAAGCTCCTTTTGTTTTCTAGCTCCCATGCTAGCTCTTTTAGTTTTGTTATCCGCCTCATGCGCGCTTTTTGTTGTGCCCCTTTTGTTGTTATTCTAGTATTTTAATTAAAACATGTTTACCTGCAAAATGCCTGCCTCCTTCTCTGCATCTTGGGGTTCGTCACAAACAAACTCTGACACTCGCAAAGATGGAAACGCTCAAAAACTCCTCTGCACACACGCGATACGGCCGGAGACTGTATCACGATATTGGTGTTTCATAGCGATCCATATCGATAACTTTTGATATCTTTTATGACCTACTTAGGAGAAAGAAAACAATTATTGAATATAAACATTTTTATTTCAAATATAACCCTGATTACTGTAAATTACTTTTTTAATACGCTTTGAACCCTTCGGCTTATAAACCGGTGCGGCCACATTATGGGTTTTTCTTCACAGTGACTTTTTTTGAGTTTGTGAGTGTTGTCTTGTGTTTCGTGCTTTGGTTCCTGTCCTGTGCTTTTATTTTGGTGGCTCTTCCTGTTGTGTCAGTGTTTCTCCGACTCCAATAACAACGCTTCATTGTCTCAACTCTTCGTGACCCGACGTGGACCCGACTTAAAAAATTTGAAAAAATGATTTGGGTGTTACCATTTAGTGGTCAATTGTACGGAATATGTACTGTACTGTGCAATCTACTAATAAAAAATTCAATCAATCAATCAAGTCGTCTTGAGGACTCACTCAAAAAGTCACCGGGAAACTCCCCTAGACACACGTGATACAGCTAGAGACTGTATCACGATATTGGTGTTTCATAGTGATCCATATCGATAACTTTTGATATCTTTTATGACCTACTTAGGAGAAAGAAAACAATTATTGAATATAAACATTTTTATTTCAAATATAACCCTGATTACTGTAAATTACTTTTTTAATACGCTTTGAACCCTTCGGCTTATAAACCGGTGCGGCCACATTATGGGTTTTTCTTCACAGTGACTTTTTTTGAGTTTGTGAGTGTTGTCTTGTGTTTCGTGCTTTGGTTCCTGTCCTGTGCTTTTATTTTGGTGGCTCTTCCTGTTGTGTCAGTGTTTCTCCGACTCCAATAACAACGCTTCATTGTCTCAACTCTTTGTGACCCGACGTGGACCCGACTTAAAAAATTTGAAAAAATGATTTGGGTGTTACCATTTAGTGGTCAATTGTACGGAATATGTACTGTAGTGTGCAATCTACTAATAAAAAAATTCAATCAATCAATCAAGTCGTCTTGAGGACTCACTCAAAAAGTCACCGGGAAACTCCCCTAGACACACGTGATACAGCTAGAGACTGTATCACGATATAGATGTTTCATAGCGATCCATATCGATAACTCTTTTATGACCTACTGAGAAGAAAGAAAACAATTATTGAATGTAAAAATTTTTTTATTTCAAATACAACCCCTATGATTACTGTGAATTACTTTTTTTTATACGCTTTGAAACCTGCGGCTTATAAATCGGTGCGGCCAAATTATGGGGTTTTCTCACTGGGGCCTATTTTGAGTTTGTGAGTGTTGTCCTGTGTTTTATGCTTTAGTTCCTGTCCTGTGCTTTTATTTTGGTGGCTCTTCCTGTTGTGTCAGTGTTTCTGCTTAACCACTTGACTCCTTTTTGAGCGCTGTTCCCCGCACCTGTTTTGTGTTTTCAATTAGGACTATTCAAGTTGAGTCGTGGCTACTATTCTTTGTATTTAATACTTATTCATGTCGACCCTTTTTCTACCTGCCGTGAGTTTGAATTTTTATTTTTTTCTTGCTGTGTTCCAGCATTCCGTTTTGTTGTTCTGCAGCCTGTCAGTTTTAGTTTTGTCTTTACAAAAGCCTTCCCTATACTTTTGGTGCACTTCCAAGCGGCACTCGTCTTTTGTTTGTTTTTTTGTCATCACTCTCCTCCTCATCTTTTCTGCATCTTGTGTTATTGTTTGCGCTTTGGCGCCATCTTTCGGACGAGTTCGCTTACTGCAGGTGCTGCATTGCCCTTCAGTTTCGACTCGTGCTGTCAACCGGGAGTACAATTGCTGTTTCATTTTCTAGCCGTTGGAGAGCTAGCTTAGGTTGTGAGTTCAAACCCCGGCCGAGTCATACCAAAGACTATAAAAATGGGACCCATTACCTCCCTGCTTGGCTTGCAGCATCAAGAGTTGGAATTGGGGGTTAATTCACCAAAAATGATTCCCGGGCGCGGCCACCGCTGCTTCCCACTGCTCCGCTCACCTCCCAGGGGGTGATCAAGGGTGATGGGTCAAATGCAGAGAATAATTTCGCCACACTTCGTGAGTGTGTGACAATCATTGGTACTTTAACTTGTGATGCAAGTGGGTCGATGACGATGACTTCTGTTTTGTTTGATTCCCCGTTTTACTGCCTTGTTTGGAAACAATTAAGGTTTGTAAATTAACATTTACGAAATATTTCTGTGTAAATAACTAATTTCACAAAGAAAAGTAAAGAACAATGGGAGGAGCGATCGCATCGATTCATTGACACGTCTGTATGACTGCATGATTGTACTCCCCGGTCAGCGAGTGTGCCGTGTTTTTGACTTGATGTATTATTTTCAGCCTTTTTATTCAAGTCTTCTGTCAACTGTCCTTGCGGGACATCCCGTGAAGACGGCAGAAAGACCACCGAAAGTTTCTTTGAAGATGAATAAGACAATCTGATGATGAACACACATCTACGGTGGCCGCCAAAGGTCACAACAATGCAAAAACCACAACACAACATTAAAAAAACAACACCGCAACAAAAAAAACGCAGTACAAAAGCCACAACACAACAACAAACACGGCAGCACAGCAACAGAAAACCAGCAACAAAAAAAACACAACCAAACCCCCAACACAACATTAAACCACAACACAGCAACAAAAAACACAACAAAACCCCCAACACAACAACATAAAACCACAACGCAGCAACAACAAAAACACAACACAACATAAAACCACCACAACAACAAAACACAACATAAAACCACAGCACAACAAAAAACACAACACCAAAAAAACTACATAAAACTAAAACCAACAACAAAAAAACCACAACACAACCACAAACAACACAACACAACGTTACAAAAAACACAACGCCGCAACAAAAAACACAATGACAAAACCACAGTACAACACATCACAACATCAAACCACAACAACATAAAACCACAACAACATAAAAACACAACAAAAACCACAACACAACCACAAAAAACAACATAAAACTAAAACCAACAACATAAAACCACAACACAACGCAGCAACAAAAAAACACAACAAAACCCCCGACATAACAACATAAACCCACAACAGAGCAACAAAAAAACACAACAAAAAATCAAACTGCAGCACAACATTAAACCACAACACAACAACATTAAACAACATAAAACCACCACTACAACAAAACACATTAAACCACAGCACAACAACCACAAAACACAACACCAAAAAACAACATAAGACTGAAACCAACAACAAAAACCCACAACCACAAAAAACACAACACAACATTACAAAAAATACAACGCCGCAACAAAAAACACAATGACATAAAACCACAGTACAACAACACAACATCAAACCACAACACAACAACATAAAAACACAACAAAAACCACAACACACCCACAAAAAACAACGTAAGACTAAAACCAACAACATAAAACCACAACACAACGCCGCAACAAAAAACACAACATTAAACCACAGTACAACAACAATCACAACATAACGTCAAACCACAACACAACATCAAACAACACAGCAACATAAAACCACAACACAACAACAACAAACACAACACAACATAAACACAACAACAACAACCCTCCAAAAACACAACATAAACCTAAAACCAACTACATAAAACCACAACACAGCAACAACAAACGCAAAACAACATAAAAGCACAGCTCAATATAAAACCATAAAACAACATAAAAACACAACATAAAACCCCAGCACAACAACTAACAATACAACAACATAAAACCACGACACAACAATAGAAGAACACAACAATATAAAACCACAACAAAAAACACGAAACAACATAAAACCACAGCACAACATAAAACAACAAAAAAAACACAACATTAAACCCTAGCACAACAACTAAAAGCACAAAAATATAAAACCAAAACAATACAACAACATAAAACCAAAACACGACAATATAAAAACAACAATATAAAACCACAACACAGCAACAAAAAAACACAACACAACATAAAACCACAATACAACAACAATCCTACAACACAACAATACAAAAACACTACAATATAAAACCACAAAATAAAAACACAACAGAACACCACAATACAACAACATAAAACCACAACACAACAATAAAAAAACAATGATATAAAACCACAACATAACATTCAATGTTGCTGTTTTGTTTGCATTTGTTGTGAAACTTCGTACAAATCCCTGAACAGGATGTGCGAGTGAGAGTAAATCATCTCTGAGTATCGCCATTCATCCATTTTTTCCAGAATCGAACCTTGAACCTTTTTAACCGTCGTCTCGCCAACATCAACACACACATCTACTGTGCGGCAGAAAGCGAACTTCAAGAGTGCAAGGATGACAACTTTGGGACAAAGATTGGGCTCCATGTGGCCACAGTGCTGTGTGATATCACGATATATATCGCAATTAGGGATGGGTATCGATTTATAGGCACTGACTGAATTCCGTCAGTACAAGCAGTTATCAATAAATCCAATCAAACAGACTTATTTTGATAGCTGTGTTGCACGTGAGGTCACGTCCTGTTGTGGACTAAAACCCCGACTTACGTAAACCAAACTCCCTCCCAGTAATGTCACAGTCAACACCAACAAAGCAAGTATGCTTGGTAAAAAAACGATCCAACGTAAAGTATGGCATCACTCTTTGAAAATGCTCTAACTTGATGCAAATGTACATTAGATTTGCTACAAACAGGCTACTGTTAGCATTAGCGACTTTAGATGGGGATTTCAACACCTCCAGATTTGGTAATAAAATGTATACTATGTTACAATCTAACAGCAGCTGTGTAATAAGCACAGCACTTACAGTATAAACACTTTGTAGGGCGCATCAAAACACATTTAAAGGGGAACATTATCACCAGACCTATGTAAGCGTCAATATATACCTTGATGTTGCAGAAAAAAGACCATATGTTTTTTTAACGGATTTCCGAACTCTAAAAGGGTGAATTTGGCGATCTAAACGCCTTTCAATTGTTCGCTGTCGGAGCGATGACCTTTGACCCGTGACGTTACAATGGGAAGCAATCCGCCGTTTTCTCAAACACATTACACACACAAGTCAAATTAGCTCTGTTATTTTCCGTTTTTTCGACTGTTTTCTGTACCTTGGAGACATCATGCCTCGTCGGAGGGTGTAACAACAGGATCAGGGATGAATTCAAATTGATTTACGTGGAGTGTGCATCGATTAGCACGGCATGCTAATCAATGCTAAAATGCTATGTAGGCTAGCTGTATGTACATATTGCATCGTTATGCCTCATTTGTAGCTTTATTTGCATCCAGCCTTTCCCTCCACCCACATTTAATGCCAGACAAACACATACCAGTCGACGGATTTAAGTTGCACCAGTGTCAAAAGATGCAAAAGTCCCTCGTTTGTTCTGCACATTTTACCGGCGATGCTACGACAGACATGGCACAGCGATGTGTGGATATCCTGCGACACTCAAAGCAGATGCATTTCCAACGATAAAGTCAACGAAATCACAAAGGTGAGTTTTGTTGATGTTATTGACTTGTGTGCTAATCAGACATATTTGGTCGCGGCATGACTGCCAGCTAATCGATGCTAACATGCTATTTAGGCTAGCTCTAGGTACATTCGTAGCTATATTTGCATCCAGCCTTTCCTTCTACCCACATTTATTGCCAAACCAACACTTACTAATCGACGGATTTAAGTTGCTCCAGTGGTCAAAAGATGCAATCGTAGGGGATAACGCGATCGCCGAATAGCTTCAATAGCTATTCGCTCAATAGCTTCAGTTTCTTCTTCAATTTCGTTTTCGCTATCTGCCTCCACACTCCAACCATCCGTTTCAATACATGCGTAATCTGTTAAATAGTTTAAGCCGCTGAAATCCGAGTCTGAATCCGAGCTAATGTCGCTATATCTTGCTCTGCTAACCGCCATGTTGTTTGTATTGGCATCACTAGATGACGTCACAGGAAAATGGATGGTGGATTTGCAGATAGCGAAAATCAGGCACTTTATAGCCTCTTTTTGGGATATTCCATGATGGGTAACATTTTGAAAAAAACTTCGAAAAATAAAATTAGCCACTGGGAACTGATTTTTATTGGTTTTAACCCTTCTGAAATTGTGATAATGTTCCCCTTTAACTTCTTGGCAAAAGCTAGCCTAGCCATTACTGCCATCTAATGTTTTGGAAGTGCAACTGCATTGCAAATGAGACTTACATTTAGATAGAAAACAAGATATAACAACTGGACAGCACAGTTATCATAATGTGCTATTATTTTAAAGGTAAAAGTTAAAAATGTAATTGTATTGTCAAACAATTAACAATTATTAACACACAAAAAAGTACCAAAATTGATACCGTTGAGTGTCGATTCCCAGGTACCGGAAATTGGTACCGTATCGTTTTGAATGTGAACTGCACCTCTCCCTAATGGTAATACAACATAAAGATGTCTACCCGACCATACCATATAATGAACCATGCTACGTTAGGTGAAGGCAGCGCGGGCGTCAGCAACGTTGCGACGACGGAGACCACAATGGAAACCCAAAGTGGAATTGGTACAAAAAAGAGGAAATCCTGTATTTGGATTAAACATCCAGCCAACAACGGCAATCTGCAAAACGTGTCGGCAACAAGTCCTTGCTAGCAACTAGTCTTAAAAATACTAATGCTACCTTAAAGCCCCGCTTAAGGACTTTCAGTTTTGGGTGATTTTGGCGGCGCCAGTGAACCAAAGTGGTAGTGTTTTGTCAGAAGAGGAACACATTTCCCATGAGGACTAGCGCATATAGCATCAACAACATAAAAACATAACACAAACACAACAACATAAAACCACAACCCAAAACACAACCACACTATTTTAACAAAATACACAAAAACATATCAAAAACAACATAAAACTACAAACCCCGTTTCCATATGAGTTGGGGAATTGTGTTAGATGTAAATATAAACAGAATACAATGATTTGCAAATCATTTTCAACCCATATTCAGTTGAATATGCTACAAAGACAACATATTTGATGTTCAAACTGATAAACATTTTTTTTTTCTGCAAATAATCATTAACTTTAGAATTTGATGCCAGAAACACGTGACAAAGAAGTTGGGATAAGGTGGCAATAAATAATGATAAAGTTGAAGAACACTTATTTGGAACATCCCACAGGTGTGCAGGCTAATTGGCAACAGGTGGGTGCCATGATTGGGTATAAAAACAGCTTCCCAAAAAATGCTCAGTCTTTCACAAGAAAGAATGGGGCGAGGTACACCCCTTTGTCCACAACGGCGTGAGCAAATAGTCAAATAGTTTAAGAACATCGTTTCTCAAAGTGCAATTGCAAGACATTTAGGGATTTCAACATCTACGCTCCATAATATCATCAAAAGGTTCAGAGAATCTGGAGAAATCACTCCACGTAAGCGGCATGGCCGGAAACCAACATTGAATGACCGTGACCTTCGATATTCCTCAGACGGCACTGTATCAAAAACCGACATCAATCTCTAAAGGATATCACCGCATCGGCTCAGGAACACTTCAGAAAACCACTGTCACTAAATACAGTTTGTCGCTACATCTGTAACTTCAAGTTAAAGCTCTACTATGCAAAGAGACAGCCATTTATCAACAACATCCAATAATGCCGCCGGCTTCTCTGGGCCCGAGATCATCTAAGACGGACTGGTGCAAAGTGGAAAAGTGTTCTGTGGTCTGACGAGTCCACATTTCAAATTGTTTTTGGAAATATTTGACATTGTGTCATCTGGACCAAAGGGGAAGCGAACCATCCAGACTGTTATCGACGCAAAGTTCAAAACCCAGCATCTGTGATGGTATAGGGGTGCATTAGTGCCCAAGGCATGGGTAACTTACACATCTGTGAAGGCACCATTAATGCTGAAAGGTACATACAGGTTTTGGAACAACATATGCTGCTATCTAAGCGCCATCTTTTTCATGGACGCCCCTGCTTATTTCAGCAAAACAATGCCAAACCACATTCAGCCCGTGTTACAACAGCGTGGCTTCGTAAAAAAAGAGTGCGGGTACTTTCCTGGCCCGCTTGCAGTCCAGACCTGTCTCCCATCATAAATGTGTGGCGCATTATTAAGCGTAAAATACGACAGCAGAGACCCCTGACTGTTGAACGACTGAAGCTCTACATAAAACAAGAATGGGAAAGAATTCCATTTTTTAAAGCTTCAACAATTAGTTTCCTCAGTTCCCAAACGTTTATTGAGTGTTGTTAAAAGAAAAGGTGATGTAACACAGTGGTGAACATGCCCTTTCCCAACTACTTTGGCACGTGTTGCAGCCATGAAATTCTAAGTTAATTATTATTTGCAAAAAAAAAAAGTTTATGAGTTTGAACATCAAATATCTTGTCTTTGTAGTGCATTCAACGGAATATGGGTTGAAAAGGATTTGCAAATCATTGTATTCCGTTTATATTTACATCTAACACAATTTCCCAACTCATATGGAAACGGGGGCTGTACAACAACATAAAACCACAACACAACATAAAACCTCAGCACAACATAAAAACAACATAAAACCACAACAACATAAAACCACAGCACAACAACAGAAAACACAACACAACATAAAACCACAGAACAACAAAAGAAAACACAACATAAAACCGCAACACTACAACAAAAAACATAAAAACACAACATAAAACCACAACTCAACAAAAAATACAGCACAGCAACAAAAACATAAAAAAACATAAATTACAACATAAAACCACAACACAACAAAAACAAAACAACATAAAGCCACACCACAACATAAAAACATCAAAAACACAATATAAAACCACAGCACAACATAAAAACAACAAAAAACACAACATAAAACCACAACACAACAAAAACCAACATAACATAAAACCACACACAACATAAAACCACACCACAACAAAACCACAACATAAAATCACAATACAAGAAAAACACACAACATAAAACTACAACACAGCAACATAAAACCACAACACACCATAAAACCACAGCACAACAACACAAAACACAACATAACATAAAACCACACAACAACAAAAACACAACATAAAACCACAACACAACATAAAACCACAGCACAACATTAAAACAACAAAAACAACACAACATAAAACCACAGCATGCCATAAAAACAACAAAAACAACACAACATAAAACCACAGCAAAACATAAAACCACAACACAACAACATAAAATCACAATACAAGAAAAAAAACCACAACATAAAACTACAATATAACACCACAACACAACATAAAACCCCAATACAAAAACATAAAACCACAACACAACAACATAAAACCACAACACAACAAAAAACCACAGTACAACAACAAAAAACACAACATAAAAATAAAACACAACAACATAACACAACACAAAATAAAACCCCACTACAACAACATAAAACCACAACACAAGATAAAACCACAGCAAAACAACAGAAAACACAACTTAAGGTAAAACCACAGCACTACAACAAAACACATAAAAACACAACATAAAACCACAGCACTACAACAACAACAAAAACACAACATAAAACCACAGGACAACAAAACACAACAAAAACATAAAAACATAACAAAAACAACATAAAACTACAATAACATAAAACCACAACACAAAAAAAAACCAACAGCATAAAACCACAGCACAACATAAAACCACAGCAGAACAAAAGCACAACACAACAACATAAAACAAACCAACATAAAACCACAACACAACATAAAGCTGGAACACAATAAAAAACCACAACACAGCAACATAAAAACACCACACAACAACACAAGAACACAACATAAAACCACAATACAAAAATATAAAACCACAACAACAGTAATCTGCAAAACGTGTCGCCAACAAGTCCTTGCTAGCAACTCCAACACTTTGCAATCACCTGAAGACAAGACATGAGCAGCACACCGACAGTCTTAAAATACTAACGCCAACTTAAAGGCCCATTTAAGAACTTTCAGTTTTGGGTGATTTTGGCGGCGCCAGTGGACCAGTGTGGTAGTGTTTTGTCAGAAGAGGAACACATTTCCCATGACGACTAGAGCATATAGCATCAACAACATAAAAACATAACAAAACACAACAACATAAAACAACAACACAACATAAAACCACAAACAAACACAACACAACAACATAAAACCACAGCACAACAACAAAAAAATGTAACAAAACAACATACAACTACAACAACATAAAACCACAGCACAACGGAAAAAAACACGACATAAAACCACAACACAACAAAAAGCAACATAACAGAAAACCACAGCACAACATAAAAACAAAGCCAGCGAGTAAAAGCTGGGGCAATGTTGATCCATGACTCTCCTTTTGTCTGGGCAACCTCCCTTTTTCTTTTTTGAAAACTTTTCGTTTCTTTGGTTGTTTTAGAGCTTCGGCCATGATAGTAGTAATTGCACATAGGAGTTCTTCTTCTTCTTTTAGTTTTCTGGAAAAAATACCGACTATTTGCACGCCACGATTGACCTTAAAATTAAGTTAAAGTACCAATGATTGTCACACACACACTAGTTGTGGTGAAATTTGTCCTCTGCATTTGATACATCCCCTTGTTCACCCCTTGGGGTGAGGGGAGCAGTGAGCAGCAGCGGTGGCCGCGGCCAGGAATCATTTTTGGTGATTTAACCCCCAATTCCAACCCTTGATGCTGAGTGCCAAGCAGGGAGGTCATGGGTCCCATTTTATAGTCTTTGGTATGACTCGGCCGGGGTTTGAACTCACAACCTACCCATTTCAGGGCTGACACTCTAACCACTATTCCACTGAATAGAACTTATGGACCTTTCTTCAAGTTTTATCAAGTAGAAAACATAATTTCCATTGATGGTCTAAGAGACACAACGTAAAGGTGTGCATTTATTGAAGATGTAACAGCAGCCATCATTAGTTGACATCAATCATTTCTTCAGGCGGTCGTCTTCGTAAATCTCATCGGGACCAAAACCAATCAAAAGTTCCAGCGTCATCCCCTTGCCCGATGCAGATTCATCCATTCATCACTAGATATTACTTTCATCCATCATTACTGTTCCTTTGCCCTTAGGAACCTTGTTTTTTATAAGTTCACTTGTTAATGACGGCTTTCCTTTGGGTTATTCTGTACCAAAATCCCATTTCCTTTAGGCACTTTCTTACAGTTCTCTCACAGACGCTGACTCCAGTTCACGCCCATTTTTTCTTTTATTTTCTGTTTTCAAGAAATGTTGCTAAGTTTTCTTCAGGTTTCCTTGGTCTACCAGTATGCTTTCTCATGAGTTTGTACTTGCTCCACGTTTTACACCCTGCTGTGCAATCAACATCTTTTGCAACATTTGACCTTTGTTTCTCTCTGCTTTGTTTCTATTAACATCTCTCGCCATGATTCATGTCAATCCACCTGCTGCAACAGCTGTCCAAGGTGTGAGCACTCCTTTTTAGCTGCAGACTAATGAACACATGTCATCTGTTGAGGTGTTGGTGTCATGACCTCCGTGACACTGGTGGACTTGTTTTTCCCCCGTTTGTGTGGTATTTGAGTTCTTGTCCGGTGCTCCATCCATCCGTCCATCTATCTTCTTCCACTTATCCGAGGTTGGGTCGCGGAGGCAGCATCCTAAGCAGGGAAGCCCAGACTTCCCTCTCCCCAGCCACTTCGTCCAGCTCCTCCCAAGGGGATCCCAAGGCGTTCCCAGACCAGCCGGGACAGATAGTTTTCCCAACGTGTCCTGGGCCCCCTACCAGTCGGACATGCCCGAAACACCTCTGTAGGGAGGCGTTCAGGTGGCATCCTGAACAGATGCCCGAACCACCTCATCTGGCTCCTCTCGATGTGGAGGAGCAGCGGCTTTACTTTGAGCTCCTCCCGGAGACAGAGCTTCTCACCCTATCTCTAAGGGAGAACCCTGCCAACCGGCGGGGGAAGCTCATTTTGGCCGCTTGTACCCGTGATCTTGTCCTTTCAGTCATAACCCAAAGTTCATGACCATAGGTGAGGATTGGAACGTAGGTCGACCGGTAAATTGAGAGCTTTGCCTTCCGGCTCAGCTCCTTCTTCACCACAACGGATCGATACAACGTTCGCATTACCTAAGACACCGCACCGATCCGCCTGTCGATATCACAATCCACTCTTCCCTCACTCGTGAACAAGACTCCGAGGTACTTGAACTGCTCGACTTTGGGCAAGATCTCCTCCCCAACCCGGAGATGGCACTCCACCTTTTTCCGAGCGAGAACCATGGACTCAGACTTGGAGGTGCTGATTCCAATCCCAGTTGCTTCACACTCGGCTGTGAACCAATCCAGTGAGAGCTGAAGATCTTGGCCAGATGAAGCCATCAGGACCACATCATCTGCAAAAAGCAGAGACCTAATCCTGCAGCCACCAAACCAGATACCCTCAACGCCCTGACTGCGCCTAAAAATTATGTCCATAAAAGTTATGAAAGAATCGGTGACAAAGGGCAGTCTAGCAGAGTCCAACCCTCACTGAAAACAGGTCCGACTTACTGCCAGCAATGCGGACCAAACTCTGATACTGATCATACAGAGAGTGCACCACCACAATCAGACAGTCCGTTACCCCATACTCTCTGAGCACTCCCCACAGGACTTCCTGGGGTATACAGTCGAATGCCTTCTCCAAGTCCACAAAGCACATGTAGACTGGTTGGGCAAACCCCCACGCACCCTCAAGGACCCTGCCGAGAGTATTGAGCTGGTCCACAGTACAAAGCACACGTAGACTGGTTGGGCAAACCCCCATGCACCCTCAAGGACCCTGCCGAGAGTATTGAGCTGGTCCACAGTACAAAGCACATGTAGACTGGTTGGGCAAACCCCCATGCACCCTCAAAGACCCTGCCGAGAGTATTGAGCTGGTCCACAGTTCCACGACTAGGACGAAAACCACACTTTTCCTCCTGAATCTGATGTTCGAGTATCCGGCGTGGCCTCCTCTTCAGTATACCTGAATAGACCTTACCGGGAAGGCTGAGGAGTGTGATCCCATGTTAGTTGGCACACACCCTCTGGTTCTCCTTCTTAAAGAGAGGAACCAACACCCCGGTCTGCCAATCAAGAGGTACCGCCCCCGATGTCCACGCGATGTTGCAGAGTCTTGTCAACCAAGACAGCCCCACAGCATCCAGAGCTTTAAGGAACTCCAGGCGGATCTCATCCACCCCCGGAGCCTTGCCACCGAGAAGCTTTTTAACTACTTTGGCAACCTCAGCTCCAAATACCCCAGGCACTACTTCCTCATAGGAAGACATTTTGGTAGGATTGAGGAGGTCTTCGAAGTATTCCCTCCACCGATCCACAACATCCGCAGTCAAGGTCAGCAGAACACCATCCCCACCATACACGGTTTGCACTGCTTCCCCTTTTTGAGGCGGCGGATGGTGGTCCAGAATCGCTTCAAAGCCGTCTGGAAGTCGTTTTCCATGGCTTCCCCGAACTCCTCCTATGTACGAGTTCTTGCCTCCGCGACCGCTAATGCCGCACACCGCCTGGCATGTCAGTACCTGTTTGCTGTCTCTGGAGTCCCACTAGCCAATAACATAAAACCACAACAAAACAGAAAACAGAGCATAAAACCACAACACAATATAAAAATCAACATAAAACCACAACACAGCAACATAAAACCACCACAAAAACAACAAAAAGCAACACAACAAAAAACACAACAATATAGAAACATAACAAAAACACAACAACATAAAACCACAACACAACAAAAAAAACACAACACAACATAAAAACACAGCATTACATGAAACCACAACTCAGCATAAAAAAACATAACACAACAACATAAAACTACAGCACAACCACAAAAAACCCAACGACATAAAAACCCAACAAAAAAGTACCTATAAAAAAAATCAAAACTTGATTAAAAAAAATTGTATTTTAGTTTTTTTCTCAAACAAATTATATCGTAGATGTGGATGATCTATATCTGCTGTACCCATTTACTTTGGAGAAGAAAAGTGTTGGATACTTCTCTTGTTGCCTTACTTGACTTTATTAAATGTTTGGGTAGAATTTTATTAAAGAAAACCAGGTTTTATTTTAAAGTAATATAGACATTTATTAGAAACAAAACACAGTAGAACCACAACACAACAACATAAAAAAACAAAAACACAACACAGTGACATAAAACCACAACAACAAAACCCAAAATAAAACCACAACAGCAACAAAACAAAACATAAAACAACAACACAACAGAAAGCACAACTTAAAACCACAGAACAACAAAAAACACAACACAAAAACACAACATGAACACATAAAAACACCACAACATAAAAGGACAACATGAAACCACAACACAAATTAAAAAACAACATTAAACCACAACACAGCAACCTAAACCCACAACAACAAAAACCACAACACAACAACAAAAACACAACATTATAGAAACATAACAAGAACACAGCATGACATAAAACTACAACAGGGCACCACAAAAACACAACATAACAGAAAACACAACAAAACACAACATAAAACCACAACACAGTATAAGAAAACAACATAAAACCACAACACAGCAAACTAAAACCACAACAACAAAAAACAACAAAAACCACAACATAAAAAACACAACCCTACATGAAACCACAGCACAACATCAAAAGACATAACACAACAACATAAAACCATAGCGCAACAACAAAAGACATAACACAACAACATAAAACCACAGCACAACAACAAAAGACATAACACAACAACATAAAACCACAGCACAACAACATAAAAACACAACAAAAAAGTACTTTAAGAAAATCAAAAATTGCTTTTTGCTTTTTTCTCAGACAAATTATATAGTAGATGTAGATTATCTATATCTGCTGTACACATTTACTTTCGGCATAGCTTGAAGGTTCCAGGTTCGATTCTCGCTTCCGCCATCCTCGTCACTGCCGTTGTGTCCTTGGGCAAGACACTTTACCCACCTGCTCCCAGTGCCACCCACACTGGTTTAAATGGAACTTAGATATTGGCTTTCACTATGTAATGCACTTTGAGTCACTACAGAAAAACACTATATAAATCTCATTCACTTCACTTTAGAGAAGAGAAGTGTTGGATACTTCTCTTATTGCCTTACTTGACTTTATTAAATGTTTGGCTAGAATTGTAAGAAACAATTTCATTTTAAGTAATACAGACATTTATTAGAGTTGTTTATGTATTTCATGGAGGAATGTAGTTCATCATAGAACTGGTACCCGATCTTATTGAAAAAGTACTGATTTTGTTTCGAGAATCAATTTAGAATGCAGCTGTGATGGAGGGAATGGAATGGCGTGGTGCGCAAAGACTCACAGGCCTACTACACACTGCTTGTATGGCAGGTACAGTACGCAGCACATACTACTACTAACCAGTACTGTGAATTATATATATATTTTTTTATATAGCACTTTTTCTCTAGTGACTCAAAGCGCTTTACATAGTGAAACCCAATATATCATTTTTACATTTAAACCAGTGTGGGTGGCACTGGGAGCAGGTAGGTAAAGTGTCTTGCCCAAGGACACAACGGCAGCGACTAGGATGGCGGAAGCGGGGATCGAACCTGCAACCCTCAAGTTGCTGGCACGGCCGTTCTACCAACCGAGCTATACTCAGCACATACTACTACTAACCAGTACTCAGCACATACTACTACTAACCAGTACTCAGCACATACTACTACTAACCAGTACTCAGCACATACTACTACTAAACAGGACTCAGCACATACTACTACTAACCAGTACTCAGCACATACTACTACTAAACAGTACTCAGCACATACTACTACTAACCAGTACTCAGCACATACTACTACTAAACAGTACTCAGCACACACTACTACTACCCAGTAGTCGCTGCAGTCAGCCGCGGATGCAACAGACACACAATAAAAGAGGCACCTGGACAGATAAATAACTGTAACCGTGGGCCAGTGTTTCCAAAAGGACTGCGTGTCTACTTTATGGACGTGGAATGCTTTACGTGACAGAAAGCCGGGAGCCAGCGTCTCATCCTCTTCCTCCCCCATGAAGACAAAAGAATGTGTGGCAAGGCGCAAATATAAAACACAAGTGTTTCCGAGGAGGGGGTGGGGGGAGGAAGGCGTCCAAGCCCCCATGGATCGACTTAGTCCTCCTGGCTGGATAGCGCCTGGTGGCCTCACTCTGGCCCTCCACCAGTGCATTGTTTACCCGCGGCAGGTCCTTCCAGTAATAACCCGGCGCGGCAGGGGTGAGCAAAGTGGGCGCGTCAAAAAAGAGGGGAAAAAAAACGATTTTCAATCGCAATTCTTATTTGTAAAGATTTATAATCACTTAAAAAAAAAATCTAAAAATTATTAAAAATATATGTATATTTTTTTATCATTATATATATATATAATATATATATATACATATATATTTATTTTTATATATATATATTTTTTAAATATATATATTTGAAAATATAGTGAAGGTTTCTGTGGTTTATCCGTTATACAGTGCTCAATACCGAGGTAGAGCGGAATATTCGTTAGGTCAGGAGAAAACAGAGGCCATTTCATTCCTATAAGCCTGTTTCGCAGGTTTCCCTGCTCTTCAGGGGGATTTTATTACATATAATATATAAAGCCTGTTTCGAAGGTTTCCCTGCTCTTCAGGGGGATTTTATTATACATAATATATAAAGCCTGTTTCGCACGTTTCCCTGCTTTTCAGGGGGGATTTTTTATACATAGTTTATAAAGCCTGCTTCACAGTTTTCCCTGCTCTTCAGGGGGATTTGATTATATATAATATATAAAGCCTGATTTCAGTTTTCCCTGCTCTTCAGGGTTTTTTATTATACATAGTATATAAAGCCTGTTTCGCAGTTTTCCCTGCTCTTCAGGGGGATTTTATTATGTACAATATATAAAGCCTGTTTCGCCGGTTGCCCTGCTCTTCAGGGGGATTTTTTTAATACATAACTTATAAAGCCTGTTTTGCAGTTTTCCCTGCTCTTCAGTGGGATTTTATTATATATAATATGCAAAGCCTGTTTTTCAGTTTTCCCTGCTCTTAATTCAGGGGGATTTTATCTTATGTAATATATAAAGCCTGTTTCGCAGTTTTCCCTGCTTTTCAGGGGGATTTTATTATATATAACACATAAAGCCTGTTTCGCAGTTTTCCCTGCTCTTCAGGGGAATTTTATTTTATATAATATACAAAACAAGGTGGGGGCAGCATGGTGGAAGAGGGGTTAGTGCGTCTGCCTCACAATACGAAGGTCATGAGCAGTCCTGGGTTCAATCCCGGGCTCTGGATCTTTCTGTGTGGAGTTTGCATGTTCTCCCCGTGACTGCGTGGGTTCCCTCTGGGTACTCCGGCTTCCTCCCACTTCCAAAGACATGCACCTGAGGATAGGTTGATTGGCAACACTAAATTGGCCCTAGAGTGTGAATGTGAGTGTGAATGTTGTTTGTCTGTCTGTAATGGCCCTGTGAGGAGGTGGCAACTTGTCCAGGGTGTACCCCACCTACCGGCCGAATGCAGCTGAGATAGACTCCAGCGACCCCCCGCGAACCCAAAAGGGACAAGCGGTAAAAAATGGATGGATAATATATAGCCTGTTTTGCAGTTTTCCCTGCTCTTCAGGGGGATCTTATTTTATATAATATATAAAGCCTGTTTCGCAGGTTCCTCTGCTCTTCAGGGGGATTTTATTTTATATAATATATAAAGGGGCGGCATGGCGTAGTGGATACAGCGGCCGTGCCAGAAACCTGAGGATTGCAGGTTCGCCCCCCGCCTCTTACCATACAAATCGCTGCCGTTCTGTCCGTGGGCAGGACAGTTAACCCTTGCCCCGAGTGCCGCTCACACTGGTGAATGAATGATGGGTGGTGGTCGAAGGGGCCGTAGGCGAAAACTGGCAGCCCCGCCCGCTTCCGTCAGTCTACGCCAGGGCAGCTGTGGCTACGAAAGTAGCTTACCACCACCATAGGTGTGAATGAATGATGGGTTCTCTGTGAAGCGCTGTATAAATCTAATCCATTAATTAGTTAAATTCCCCTGAAGAGCAGGCAAACCTGCAAAACAGTCTTTTAGGGATGAAAAAGCCTCTGTGATTTTGCATAACATTGCATCCTGTTTAACATTGAAGAAAAAAATTGATCAACCTACAACTATGAATTAACATAGGTAACAAAATTTAAAGTGTATACATTTTACTGAAAAAAAAATCCTTATTCAAACTATAAAATGGATCGTACGATGCTGAAAAACAAAACTAAATAAACATGAAAAATAAGAGTAAATTAAAAACGATAAGCAATATTAACTCAGAAGCACAATATATAAAATATTTATTCACAAAACAAAAATTAATAGAAAAGTGCCGATTAGTTCAACTTAAAATATGAAACCAATTAGTGATATATTAGTGAAATATGACAAGCATATTTCATTTTGATGATCATGGCTTACAATTTTGGAAAACCCCCAATTTTTTCAAATGTGTGCCTTTATTCCAAAAGCTTTTTTTGACACTGAATTTATGTAATTGAATTTTTGGAACGGAATTTTTTTTCAAATTAATGTTGACAATTTCGTTGAAAAACAAAAATGGTTAAAAAAATGCGTCTGTGTATAAATACAGTGTATAAAAGTTCAGTGTAAAATAATTCAGTGCTGAAAAATTCAGTAAATAAAAATTCAGTGAATAAGAATTCGGTGAATAGAAATTCAGTGTAAAAAAAATAGGTGTATAAAAATTGGGTGTAAAAAAATTCAGCGCTGAAAAATTCAGTGTCAAAAAAATTGGGTGTATGAAAATTCAGTGTAAAAAAATTGGTGTAGAAGAATTCAGTGAATAGAAATTGAGTGTAAAAATGTGGTGTATAAAATTTCAGTGTAAAGAAATTCAGCGCTGAAAAATTAAGTGTAAAAAATTTGAGTGCAAAAAAATCTGGTATATACAAATTCAGTAAAACATTTGGTGTATAAGGATTTTGGTGTATAGAAATTCAGTGAAAAAAAATGGTGTGTAAAACAATTTTGGTGTATAAATATTCAGTGTAAACAAAACTGTTGTATAAAAATTCAGTGTTGAAAATTTCAGTGTAAAAAAATTTGGTGTATGAAAATTAATTCATCCATCCATCTATTTTCTACCGCTTGTCTTTTTCGGAGTCGCAGGGGTTGCTGGAGCCGATCCCAGCTTGCATTCGGGCGGAAGGTGGCGTACACCCTGGACAAGTTGTCACCTCATCACAGTCCGACACAGATAAATAGACAACATTTACACTCACTTTCACATACTAGGGCCAATTTAGTGTTGCCTATCAACCTATCCCCAGGTGCATGTCTTTGGAGGTGGGAGGAAGCTGGAGTACCTGGAGGGAACCCACGCAAACACGGGGGGAACATGGCAACTTCACACAGAAAGATCCCGAGCCCGGGGATCGAACCCAGGACCTTTGTATTGTGATGCATTGTGCTGCCCCCTCGTGGCCTACATAACATGCAATGGTGGTTCTTTTGTCAAAAAGTTTCATGGATGATGTTTTACAGACCATCTTCAAGCCAATTTCTGGCCGTTTTGTGGGCGGGTCTTATTTACGTGCCTCCACTTCGACCCTGTCTTCTCCCCGTCAGCCATGTTGTAGTTTTTAGTGCTTCCATATGGATTCTTCTGACAGAGTTAGAACTATACTCTACTTTGTCCCTAAATTTCAGGATTAGAAACCGTACATTTTTTCCTACACTTTGAACCCTGCGGCGCTAATTTGTGGAATTTTGTTCGCTGACGGCCATCATGCAAAGAGTTTTCATTAAACACATGCAAAGACACCACAGGTGGTGCTGGGCGAACGCCTGCAGTGTTTCCTGCTGTTTGAAGTTTTGAGCCTGAAGTACAAGTGCCGTTTCGTCTTCTAACCGTCCATAGCGGGTCTACTCGCATGGATTCTTCATTCATCACTCCAAGCTACATCTGTAAGTTTTACAATATAACTAAAACAATTCTTACTTACTAAACCGTCCCATGTGTGATGTCCGTAGGAGTGTTTTAATGCATATTTGCACGTATTGTCATAATGTAATGAAGCTAGAGTTGTTAGCATTAGCTAATAAGCTGACACGTTTCCGAGTGTCTGTGTTAGTGTTATTAACTTACAACAACATTATTTTGGTATTGTTTCAGTTTTACAAATTCCTCAGTAAATTTACCAAAATTACCGTGGCGTTATTGAGTCTGTTTAGCTGATTGTAGAGCTAGCTTCCACAACTAACGGGTCCATGACAATGACTTCTGTTTTGTTCAATCAGCCGTTTTACTGCCATGTTACAGACACCATTTGGAAACAATTAAGGTATGTGAATAAACATTTAGAAAATATTTCTGTGTAGATAACGGATTTTGCATATGTCTATACTGTATCTGTGGCTTATAGTTTGGTACGGCTAATACATTAAAAACAATTTTTTTCTTCTAAAGTTTAGTGGGTGCGGCTTATATAGTCCGGAAAATATGGTATTAGTAATGGCAACAGCAGAGGATGCACGTGGAGAGCGAAAAAAAATGAGCTTATCGACTACAGCGTCGGACTACAGCGTCGGACTACAGCGTCGGACTACAATGGCCGATCCGTGCAAAGCACTTTGGGTAAATTTATACCATATATGGATAATCCATTGACGTCACTCCCTGGACAAACGTCACACTTTGGGGCTGATCCCAAACGGCTTGTTTGGCGGAGGTATGAAGGTGTCATAACGGGGGGGTATGGGGGTCGCAGCTTGCTGCAGGGTTTGTTCTCCCAGGATGCAAACGGACTATTATGGACCAGGCGTGAAGGTAGGAACATATTTATTAATCTAGACTCAAAAAGTGAAAACAAAAAGGCGCACAAGGCGAAGGCTCAACTGAGCGCAGGATACAAAAACCAACCCTTAAACAGAACTATGGACAAGAAACAAAAACTTGCCAACTGTGGCATGAAAAAACAAAACATACTTGGCATAGCATGAAGCGAACAATCGTATGACAACAAGCATGAACCTGTGGCATGAAACAAGCATGAAACAATCAACACAGAGCAGTGTGAACTAAGCATGAAAGCAGCAATGTCGCCAGGACGACTAACTGGCAAAACAGGCTTAAATAATAGTCTCTGATTAGAGCAGGTGTGTGATCCGAACACATGAGGCAGGTGAAACTAATGAGTCGTCATGGAAACTAAAACAAGGGTGCACAAAAACAGGAACTAATGGAGTCCAAAACTAACAGAACATAACTAAACAAAACATGATCTTGACCACGGATTATGACATAAGGAAGGCAAGATTATTTTATAAATATCTTCTCCATGGTTTGATTTCACTTTTTTACGGGACTTATGCAGATCCCAAATACCCATCAGCAGGTACTAATAGGTAAGACACGTCAGTTTGGCAGAATAAGGTCACTTTAACTTCTTGTTAAGACTCTACAGCTGACCAAGACCGGGGTGGGTTCTATGCCAGCACGAATAGACTCCGTGAATCAGGGTAAGTGGTCCATAATCTGTGTTTAGTCCAAGATACTGGACCACGAGTCCGTCCTGAACTCTTCCACTAAGAAGCAGCGTAGTCAGTAAAGATGGAGACCTGGCA
>NC_084613.1:17810780-18008280 GCF_033978795.1 Nerophis ophidion | reverse complement strand
GACTTCTGCTACCATAGTTCCATGCCAAGTGAGTTTTTTCTATTTTTCATGTCACAGAGTGTTTTTGTTTTCATGCCCAAGTGCTAGTTTATTGTTTTCAAAGCCAAGTTTGTTCTCCGCCTCGTGCGCGCCTTTGTTTACACCCCTTGTTCCTTTTTTTTTTTTTATGGTAAAATTAAATGATGTCCCTACCTTCACGTCATGTCCACTTCTATTCTTGCATCTCGGGAAAACAAACACCCCATAGTCCACGTCTTGACATCTTGGAAGCTATACCGGAACCTTTTCGCTGATTGGTTGGACAAAGTTGAGAGTGTTCGTAAAACTACTTTCTCAAACACACGACCCGCTATTGCGGGGTATGTGAAGTCGACTTGTTTTGTTCTTATTTCTTGACAACGGAGAGGAAGAACAACAAAAGGAGCTTTAGACTTTCATGAACTTTTGTGGGGCATCTTTGAGCTAAAGAAAGCTGATCAGTGGAACTATCTTGCAGTGTTTTGACTCAGCTGTAGTCTTTAAACTAAATGCAGTTTATTATTTTTACAAGCTTAATTTTGTTACGTGAAGCTACTTTTGAATGTATTTACCCAGGAGTATGAAGCCGGACTCAAAGCTATGACCTCAGCTGTTTACTACTCTGACTTTGTTTGATGAATGTGAAATAAAGGAGGCAGCACACGAGTGGAACGAAAGTAAATAACATCAAATATGAACTGTTTACTTTATTACATTTTGTAAAAGTAGTCAGTGACACTGAACAGAATGCTAACGCTAACAAGCTAACGCTAAAGCCGATGTGTTTGTTGTCGGTGTGAGATAAACACTGACATTTATTATTGTTTTATTGTGATTTACAGATAAACACTAACGTGTATTATTTATATATTGTTATTTACAGATAAACACAAACATTTAGTATTGATATATTGTTATCTACACTTACATTTATATTGATATATTGTTCTTTACAGATAAACACAAACATGTATTATTGATATATTGTTAGTTACAGATAAACACTGATATGCATTATTCATATAATGTCATTTACAGATAAACACAGACATGTATCATTCATATTTTGTTATATACTAGGGGTGTAACGGTACGTGTATTGTATTGAACTGTTTCGGTACGGGGGTTTCGGTTTGGTTCGGAGGTGTACCGAACGATTTTCCACACGAACATATTAGGCAGCACACTGCACGTTGTGTAAACAATGCACACCAAGGCACAACACACGGCATGCTAGCAGCGACCGGGCTAGGACAACATGTAAAAGCCAGAGCTGGAAGACCCTCCTGCCTTGAAATTTTTGTGTACCGTTACACCCCTATTATATACTGATAAAAACTGGCATGTATTATTTACATGTTTTATTTACAGATAAACACTGACATGTATCATTTACATATTGTTATTTACAGATAAACACTGACATATATTATTCATATATTGTTATTTCCAGATAAACTATGGCATGCATTATTGACAGAGGTGGGTGGTAACGCGCTACATTTACTCCGTTAAATTTACTCGAGTAACTTTTGGGATAATTTGTACTTCTACGAGTAGTTTTTATGCAACATACTTTTACTTTTACTTGAGTATATTTATAGAGAAGAAACGCTACTTTTACTCCGTTCCATTTATCTACATTCAGCTCGCTACTCGCTACTTTTTTTATCGATCTGTTAATGTTTGTTTTGGTTAATGACAGAGCTTCAAAGTAGGATCTACGCATGCCTGCGTTTCACCAGTCACATGCAGTCAATGGTGACGTTGGACCAATCAAACAGAGCCAGGCGGTCACATGACCCGACTTAAACAAGTTGAAAAACTTATTGGGGTGTTACCATTTAGTGGTCAATTGTAGGGAATATGTACTGTATTGTGCGATCTACTAATAAAAGTTTCAATCAATCAATCAAAAGTGTAAAGGAAAAAAGACACTTTTTATTTCAACCGTACTTCCCGTCAAAAGCCTAAAGACTGATCGCACAGTTCCTGTCTTCATAATAAAAGTGCCGCTCCATCGCGCCTGCGCTAACAAAATAAGAGTCTCCGAAAGCCAGCACAAACAAGCTAGCAAACTACGAAGTTTGCCGCCAATGTATTTCTTGTAAAGTGTATAAAAACGAATATGGAAGCTGGACAGATAAGATGCCAAAAACCAACGACTTTCATGTGGTATTAGACAGAAAAGAGGACCTTTTTTTTTCCCTCCATTTGAAAACGTGGACGTTATCATCAATACTGTCTGATTCCAATCAATGCAAGTCATCAGAATCAGGTAATACACCAACTTATATTCTTGTCTTCATGAAAGATAGGAATCTATGTGTTAAACATGCATGTATATTCATTAAAACACCCTTAACATGTCAACAAAAACGGCAAAATAAATAAATATACATTATATACTGTATATATAAATGTATATATATATATATATATATATATACATATATGTAGGTGTGGGAAAAAAATCACAAGACTACTTCATCTCTACAGAACTGTTTCATGAGGGGTTCCCTCAATCATCAGGAGAAAAAATCTCCTGATGATTGAGGGAACCCCTCATGAAACAGTTCTGTAGAGATGAAGTAGTCTTGTGATTTTTTCCCACACCTACATATTGCGCTCTACCATGGTATCGAGCACTATTCTCTGGATAATCCAATCAAGACATATATATATATATATATATATATATATATATATATATATATATATATATATATATGATATGTGCGTGTATAAATGATATGTGTGTGTATATATATGCATATATGACGTAGATCACTTCGACTTGGTCATTTATTAAGTAATTGATAAACGTTGAAAGACTTATCGGGGTGTTACCATTTAGTGGTCAATTGTAGGGAATATGTACTGTACTGTACAATCTACTAATACAAGTTTCAATCAATCAATCAAATCAATGAGTGCCTACTGAGCCTATGGTGCTGTTAAGTTATTGTGGCTCAATGTGCCATTTTTTTTAAATCTTATTTTAATGTACTATTATTTAATATATATAATTGTTTTAGTTGCTTACGAGATATTCCTGGCTCTGAGTTTGTTCATTGCTATTTTTATGTTTTTGTGCATTATTTGTTGCCGTAATCAGGTTACTCATCAGTTACTCAGTACTTGAGTAGTTTTTTCACAACATACTTTTTACTTTTACTCAAGTAAATATTTGGGCGACTACTCCTTACCTTTACTTGAGTAATAAATCTCAATCAATCAATCAATCAATGTTTATTTATATAGCCCCAAATCACAAATGTCTCAAAGGACTGCACAAATCATTACGACTACAACATCCTCGGAAGAACCCACAAAAGGGCAAGGAAAACTCACACCCAGTGGGCAGGGAGAATTCACATCCAGTGGGACGCCAGTGACAATGCTGACTATGAGAAACCTTGGAGAGGACCTCAGATGTGGGCAACCCCCCCCCCTCTAGGGGACCAAAAGCAATGGATGTCGAGCGGGTCTAACATGATACTGTGAAAGTTCAATCCATAGTGGCTCCAAGACAGCAGCGAGAGTCCCGTCCACAGGAAACCATCTCAAGCGGATCAGCAGCGTAGAGATGTCCCCAACCGATACAGGCGAGCGGTCCATCCTGGGTCTCGACTCTGGACAGCCAGTACTTCATCCATGGTCATCGGACCGGACCCCCTCCACAAGGGAGGGGGGGACATAGGAGAAAGAAAAGAAGCGGCAGATCAACTGGTCTAAAAAGGAGGTCTATTTAAAGGCTAGAGTATACAGATGAGTTTTAAGGTGAGAATTAAATGCTTCTACTGAGGTAGCATCTCGAACTGTTACCGGGAGGGCATTCCAGAGTACTGGAGCCCGAACGGAAAACGCTCTATAGCCCGCAGACTTTTTTTGAGCTCTAGGAATCACTAATAAGCCGGAGTCTTTTGAACGCAGATTTCTTGCCGGGACATACGGTACAATACAATCGGCAAGATAGGCTGGAGCTAGACCGTGTAGTATTTTATACGTAAGTAGTAAAACCTTAAAGTCACATCTTAAGAGCACAGGAAGCCAGTGCAGGTGAGCCAGTACAGGCGTAATATGATCAAACTTTCTTGTTCTTGTCAAAAGTCTAGCAGCCGCATTTTGTAGTCTCTAAAATAACAGTACTCTTACTTGAGTACAATTTCTGGCTACTCTACCCACCTCTGATTATTGATATATTGTTATTTACAGATAAATACAAATATTTAATATTTATTAGTTGTTATTTACAGATAAACTCTGACATTTATTATTTATATATTGTCATTTACAGATAAACACTGACATTTAGTATTCATATATTGTTATTTACAGATAAACACATTTATGATTTATATATTGTTATTTAAAGCTGAAGTCCACCATAAGGAATCACCGGACCCTCATGAATTCATTTACTGAGTTGGCAACTTTCTGACTGTTGGACATTGCGGACAAGATCATGACTTTTTCAGGAACAATTCAGTACACTTCATTTAAAAAAAAAAAAACATATCGTTTCGTATATGATTGCTTTGTATTTCATTTACCCGAACTTTAGTAGAAGAACTGAGACCTAATATTGTCTGTTTATTTACATGGTAGAAATATACTAAACCACTCCTCCATACGTCATCAGCCTGATTTGTAGAAACTACCAGAACTCTGAAATGCTGTGGAAACCCAAACAAACACTTCTATAGGAACCTATAGTTCAGTGGTTCTCAACCTTTTTTCAGTGATGTACCCTCTGTGAACATTTTTTTTAATTCAAGTACCCCCTAATCAGAGCAAAGCATTTTTGGTTGAAAAAAAGAGATAAAGAAGTAAAATACAGCACTATGTCATCAGTTTCTGATTTATTAAATTGTATAACAGCGCAACATATTGCTCATTTGTAGTGGTCTTTCTTGAACTGTTTGGAAAAAAAGATATAAAAAAAACTAAAAACTTGTTGAAAAATAAACAAGTGATTCAATTATAAATAAAGATTTCTACACAGAATTAATCATCAATTTAAAGTGCCCTCTTTGGGGATTGTAATAGAGATCCATCTGGATTCATGAACTTAATTCTAAACATTTTTTCACAAAGAAAATAAATCTTTAACATCAATACTTGTGGAACATGTCCACAAAAAATTCTAGCTGTCAACACTGAATATTGCATCATTGCATTTCTTTTCACAGTTTATGAACTTACATCCATATTTTGTTGAAGAATTATTCAATACATGTATTTATAAAGGATTTTTGAATTATTTCTATATTTAGAATATTTTTAAATAATCTCATGTACCCCTTGGCATAGCTTCAAGTACCCCGAGGGGTACGAGTACCCTCATTTGAGAACCACTGCTAGTTATAGGAACTAAAAGTTCCTATTGTTAGACTGCACAGGTGGTTAGAAACGCGCTACATTTACTCCTTTGCATTTAATGAAGTAAATAAATTGGACTTGTCAGAGTTGATTGGTACATTGAAACTGTTATTAGTAGATTGCACATTACAGTACATATTCCGTACAATTGACCACTAAATGGTAACACCCGAATAAGTTTTTCAACTTGTTTAAGGCGGGGTCCACATTAATCAATTCATGGTAGAGTAGTTTAAATGTAACATACTTTTTATTTTTGTGACGAAGAAACACTACTTTAACTCTGTTACATTCACTTAAATAACAATTATATATAATCTACTAATTAGGGCTTCTAATGACGTATTAATGTGCCTTTTTACCAGCAGGCATTGTCACATGACTCTGTTCGACCAATCCAATGTAAGCATCAGTGACGTGTGACTTCATCCCGCCAATCAAACAGCGAATAACAAACCGGACGCGGGGGACTAATTAAGCCAAACAAGCACAAAGTAGAAGCTTGAAATAGGTCAACATTTTTAAAGTATATGATAAAATAGAAACGTACCTGTTTAATAAGTGTCAGAATTTTCCTCCCAACAAAGAAACTTTCATGACGTGACACCAACCCGGCTGTTTGAGAGAACTGGTAAGCAGGCACCTCCTAAAACAGTAAATTAAACAGGCGATATTTTTGTATGTCTCTGTCTATCTTTATAACTAAAAATATCATTTAAACACACTAAAACATTACAAACAACACAAAATAGCAGTGGAAATGTGTACTTACCTTTAAGACCCGGAGCTTGAAAGTTACCATCGCTAGCTTGTTAGCACGTAGCATTATCTTCTTCTGTTGTATGTACACCTGGCATAGCTAACAAGCTGAAATGATCGCGGTCGCCCCCTGGTGTACGAGAGGCGCAGTACGTATGGCCAGCAGTCACATAGGACAGTGGTTCTCAAATGGGTGTACGCTTACCCCTGGGGGTACTTGAAGGTATGCCGAAGGGGTACGTGAGATTTTATTTTAAATATTCTAAAAATAGCAACAATTCAAACATCCTTTATAAGTATATTTATTGAATAATACTTTAACAAAATATGAATCTAAGTTCATAAACAGTGAAAAGAAATGCAACACTGCAATGTTCAGTGTTGACAGCTAGATTTTTTTGTTCCATAAATATTGATGTTAAATATTTCTTTTATTGTGATGAAATGTTTAGAATTAAGTTCATGAATCCAGATCAATTTCTATTACAATCCCCAAAGAGGGCACTTTAAGTTGATGATTACTTCTATGTGTAGAAATCTGTATTTATTATTGAATCACTTGTTTATTTTTCAACAAGTTTTTAGTTATTTTTATATCTTTTTTTCCAAATAGTTCAAGAAAGACCACTACAAATGAGCAATATTTTGCACTGTTATACAATTTAATGAATCAGAAACTGATGACATAGTGCTGTATTTTACTTCTTTATCTCTTTTTTTCACAAAAAATGCATTGCTCTGTTTAGGGGGTACTTGAATTAAAAGGGGGTACATCACTGAAAAAAGGTTAAGAACCACTGACATAGTGTTATGATCCGCTGCCCGGATCATATTATGTACAGGTTATGAGTCTTTTTTGTATTATGTTCTGCTAATGTTTGCCTTAGTTCCTGGTTGCACTTCCTTGTTGGCTTTTGTCACCAGTTACTTATTAGTTTCACATGCCACTTGTTTCCGGACGCACACCTGTTTTTGTAGTTACTGTCCTGATATAAGCCTGCCTCCTTTGTTCATTCAACCTTGCTTCCTAGTTTGTGTTTCACAACAGTGACGACTCTGATTCCGATCCTGTATTCCTGTTCGCAACCAGCTAGCTTCCACGCTAAGTCTTTTGTTATGTCCCTAGCTCCCATGCTGGCTCTTTTGTTTTTTTGTAGCTCCCATGCTAGTTCTGTTCGTTTTGACTAAGTCTGTTTTTATTTGTTAACAAATCATTTTACTCTTACCTTCACGTTGTGTCCGAGCCCGACTGTATCAAGAGAGCACGCACCCGCATTACGATTCCACGCAATCGTCACACATAGGAGATGATGGAATGGAAACTCCCAACTCTACATGAAGCTGTACAAATAGAAGAAAGTGAATTATTTGACAAATCAGACTAATTTAGTGCATAGAAATGTACTAGATAAATAAAATAAAATATTCCATATATGTTATATTTTATATTGCTGCTACGGTACATTTTCATTTTATTTTATACCTGCATTGTCCTTACCATCATTACACTTTCCATCCTTTGTAACTAAGCTACTGTGTGGAACAATTTCCCTTTTGGCTCATTAAAGTTTGTCTAAGTCTAAGTCTAGGTGTAAAAAGTGACATGACGTCAGACGAGGCAGCACACATCTTCAATAATTACATTTAAACTAATAAAAAAAAAAAATTTAGCATACAATAATTCTACTTCTAACCAGAGAAAAAAAATTCTAATAAATTATATATGATTTTTATATTTGTACACATGCGCACACTAACTAGAATTGTAGTCCAAAAACCATTAAAAATAGCTTATAAATAAATTCTAAGTTTCTCACAAGCTACTCAATAATTGAGTAGTTATTTCCAAGCAATTATTGCTTAACTCTGAATCAAGCAATTTATTTTGAGGACTACTTTTTACTTTTACCTGGGTCATATTATTCCAAGGTAACGGTACTGTTACTTGATTGCAATTTTTGGGTACTCTGTTGGACTGTCAGAAACAAAAAACAGTACAGATTATAGTTGTGTGCTTCATGTTCCTCAACATAGTAAAACACAGCGGGTTGGAGTGTGATGTCATGGATGTGCAGGAAATGAGTATTTCCATGGTGAACACCGTAGTACTCAAACTTTGTTCGAGTATGGCGGTCTGCACTAATTTTGCACTTGTTTTGCACACGCTGTTTAGCGCGTGTTATTTGGGAACCTAGTAAATTAGACCTTTAGTCTTTACAGTACTTAAGTGCTTTCATCCGAGAGCTGGCCAATAAAACAATATCAAAAACGTAATCAATATCAATGTTATTTTTTCCAGAAGTTACAAAGCAAGGTTGGTTGCATAAACAAAGGCACTCGCTCTGCGGTGACCGAGCAACGCAGGAAGTGGGAGTGATACACTAGCAGCCAATCAGGTAACTTTCCATGGTGGTGACAAATAAAGTTAGTTTCTTACAAGTATCATCCCTGCAGGACGAGGAATAGCTAAACATGCTTCACTACACACGGTAGGAGGATACATTAGCTCATCGCTAACAGCAAGCTAGCGCTTCTGAATAAAAATAAATGGGTGGATCTACACCTGATGATTATATCGATATTTTTTATCGTCACAAAATCTTTTTTCATTTTTTGAAAATTCATATTATATTTTATAAAGTCAGGAAATATGTCCCTGGACACATGAAGACTTTGAATATGACCAGTGTATGATTCTGTAACTACTTGGTATCGGATCGATACCAAAATTTGTGGTATCATCCAAAACTAATGTAAAGTTTCAAACAACAGAAAAATACATACTGAATTACATTTTTGCTGTAGCTTGGACCCTCCTCCCAACTTTCCTTAATCACGTCCAACACCCAGCGCGGTTTCCTCCTGTACAATAACTCACAAGGCGTAAAGCCTGTGGAGGCTTGGGGTACCTCCCGCATCGCAAACATTAGAGCATCCAGCCATTTATCCCAATTTGGTTTGTCCTTGTGCGTAAACTTACGGATCATGGTTTTTAGCGTCTTATTTAGCCGCTCCACCAGCCCATCTGTTTGTGGATGGTACACGCTGGTGCGGATCGCATTAATTCCCAATAAACCATACAGTTTCTTTATTGTGCGTGACATAAGGGACGTGTCCTGGTCAGTCAGAATCTCTTTTGGGATTCCAACTCGGGAGATGACCTGAAACATAGCTTGCGCCACACTCTTTGCAGAGATGGAGCGCAGAGGCACTGCTTCAGGATAGCGCGTTGCGTAATCCACCAGGACTAACACAAAGCGATATCCCCGTGTGCTCGGGTAAAATGGTCCGATTAGCTCCATCCCAATTCTCTTGAATGAGACCTCCATAAGCGGCAATGGGCGCAGAGGTGCCTTCGGAGTGGCTGCCGGAATTTACCAGCTGGCAGTCCGGGCAGGCAGTGCACCACCGGCGCACGTCTGCCCGGATGCCCGGCCAATAGAATCGGACCATGAACCGATTGAGTGTTTTATTATACCCCATGTGACCAGACATGGGATTGTAGTGCGCGGCCTGGAAAACCATTTCCCGGTGGCGTTTTGGCACCAACAACTGGGTGATTTCCTCTCCTGTTTGAGTGTCACGGCTCACTCCTTATAATCTATCTCTAATAATGGAGAAGTGAGGGAATACCTGCGCTGTTCCCGGGCGCACCAGCTGACCGTCCCACCTGGTCACAGGCTGCGCGCAAAGTTTCATCGCAAGACTGCTCATGGGGAAAGTCCTCCGTAGGGCACCAATTGGGGGACCAGGGGGTGCTCTCCGCGAAGCCCCAGCCGATTCCCGCTTGGCAGTGTCGGATGGACCCGCGTCGCCACTGAGAACTGCGTTGATACTCTCCTTTCCTATGGTCCGTGAACGCACCCCCACGCATTGTGTCAGTAAACGTCTAAACCCTGGCCAATTTGTGCCCAAAATTACGGGTTGCGAGAGGTGCGTACTTACAGCTACCTCGACCCTATGCTTTTGGCCCTCATATCAAATTTCTACTGGCACCATAGGGTACTCATGCACATCCCCATGAACACACCTGATTTTTAGCCGTGTTACCCGCCTCAAAGCCCCAGGTCAAACCAGGTTCTGGTGCATAATTGACGCATTGACCGGAACCGGCACCGGTAATCTTCAGCGGTGCCTCCCATCCGGTCCAGCACCGCCTTTCTCAGGTCCGTGAAGCACACCGTGGATTCCGCCGGCAGGCTGAGCGCCGCACGCTGCGCCTCCCCCGTCAAGAGCGGCAAGAGCCGCACCCCCCCACTCTTCCTCCGGCCATGCACATGCTCTCGCCGTGGCCGCAAAAATGTCCAAAAAGGTATTGGGGTTCTTCTTCCTCCCCCATGCGGTGTATGGTGACGGCCGTTGGCATTGGCCGTGCCCCATCAGGACCTGGCACTGTTGGCGGGCTACCTCGAGCTGTCAGCGGCTGCTCGCTGCCACCTTGGCGAGCACACCCGCGAGAGCCGTCAGGGGGTCGTCCTCCCCCGCCTCCGGTGGTCCAGCCAGATTAGGCGCCAAATTGTGGAGGTTTCTCTCCTCGAGGTTCCTCGGACCACCAAGCACTGACATGACAGTTCAGTTTCCAGGTTACAACACTGTTTTATTTTGCAGTAAAGTCTTTCTGTTGTGCTTTTCAGCAAGTGTTTGTTCGTGGCGGTCTCTCTCCCACTCTCGCTGCCTTCTCCTTCCCGACTGCTGCCTTTAACAGAGCGACAGGTGATTAGACAAACACTCTCAGCTGTGTCATCTACGCACCTGTCGCTAATCTCGAAGCCGGTTCTGCCACACCCTTCTTTGCTGCAGGTCCGCAGGCCACGCCCACCCCAACGTGATTATTACATTCTAACAGAAGTATAGATATAACATGTTGAAATGGAAAATAACGATATTACCAGTAAATGAACAAGTAGATTAGTAATCAGTTTTTACAGCTTGTCCTTTTATAATTTTGACAAAATAATAGAATGATAAATGACACAAGATGTTACAGCATACGTCAGCAGACTAATTAGGAGCCTTTGTTTGTGTACTTACTACTAAAAGACGAGTTGTCTCGAATGTTCACTATTTCATTTAAGGACAAATTTGTTCTTGGTTTGCAATAAGAAACATATGTTTAATGTATCATGAGATTTTTTTGTTAAAACAAAGCCAATGCCGTTTTTTTGTGGTTGCCTTTATTTAGAAAAGTAATGAAAAGTATTAAAATACATTTTGGTAAGTTATTGGTATTGGGACAACTCTACTGTCTGTACCAAATCGCATCAAATTGAGTCCAATCAGATTTCTGAATCGTGTTGTTCCCCATGGATACGTATCGAATAGTCTCATTTTGAAGAGATGCACACTTGACTGTTTTAGGGCACGTCAATAAAAGTGCTCGCTTGGCAACCCCCCCCGCCCCCCCAAAAAACAACAACAAACGAATGTCTGAGGAATTTACTCTGGAACTACTTATACGCGCTTGTAAATCTGACATATCGGAAATATGTGGCATCTTGACATCACCAGTCACTTTATCAACAGCTTTTGCATACCAGCTTAATTCAATCCTTGCTACGTGAGGACTAATATAAGACAGAGCGAGGACCCGGGCCCTATAAATAGACACGCAGGGTCTAAGAATATCCCCTGATGGGAGACGGCGTGTGTGCGCGCCTCACTGACCCCCGTGGAAATAGATCCCAGCTTCGAGCGAAGACGTGCCGACGGCATGACTCACGCTTGACCACGCGAGCGGTTTGGACACTGCGCCGAGATGAGACAAGAGACTAGATCTGCTTTCCATCTGGGCGCGCTCGCTTCGTGCCGAGGCAGGTAGGAGGACGCCGCGGCACGCGCTGGCTGTCCGTCTTGGCTTAACACGCGGCTCGAAGGGCGGACACTTTACATCTTTCTCAAGTTGCTAATTGGAGCTGACGTTCACGGGCCAAATGTAAATCCCCCAAAAGGGCCTCCTAGGGTGCAAGAAAAAAAAAATGCAACCAAAGTTGTAACATGTCATTGTTATTAAGACGACCTGACATATTTTCTTAACCTTTTTGACACCGGGGCCCAACTTTTCCACCACAGAGAGGTCCTAATACTCAAATATCAACACCAAACTACAATCCTATTTTTGATTTTATTATTCGGCCATCAATCAATCAATCAATGTTTATTTATATAGCCCTAAATCACAAGTGCCTCAAAGGGCTGCACAAACCACAACGACATGCTCGGTAGGGCCCACATAAGGGCAAGAAAAAACTCATCCCAGTGGGACGTCGACAAGGATGACTATGAAAAACCTTGGAGCGGACCGCATATGTGAGCAACCCCCCCACCCAGGGGACCGAAAGCAATGGATGTCGAGCGGATCTAACATAATATTGTGAAAGTCCAATCCATAGTGTCTCTAACGTAACCGTAAGACTCAAGTCCAAAGTGGATCCAATATAGTAGCGAGAGTCCCATCCAAAGTGGAGCCAGCAGGAACCGTCCCAAGCGGAGGCGGATCAGTAGCGCAGGGATGTCTCAACCGATACACAGGCGAGCGGTCCATCCTGGGTCCTGACTCTGGACGAGCGGTCCATCCTGGGTCCCGACTCTGGACAGCCAGTACTTCATCCATGGCCACCGGATCGGACCCCCTCCACAAGGGAGGGGGGGACATAGAACAAAAAGAAAAGAAACGGCAGATCAACTAGTCTAAAAAAGGAGGCTATTTAAAGGCTAGAGTATACAAATAAGTTTTAAGATGAGACTTAAATGCTTTTACTGAGGTAGCATCTTGAACTGTTACCGGGAGGGCAATCTAGAGTACTGGAGCCCGAATGGAAAACGCTCTATAGCCCGCAGACTTTTTTTGGGCTCTGGGAATCACTAACAAGCCGGAGTCCTTTGAACGCAGATTTCTTGCCGGGACATATGGTACAATACAATCGACAAGATAGGATGGAGCTAGACCGTGTAGTATTTTATACGTAAGTAGTAAAACCGTAAAGTCACATCTTAAGTGCACAGGAAGCCAGTGCAGGTGAGCCAGTATTGGCGTAATATGATCAAACTTTCTTGTTGTCAAAAGTCTAGCAGCCACATTTTGTACCAACTGTAATCGTTTAATGCTAGACATTGGGAGACCCGAAAATAATACGTTACAGTAATCAAGACGAGACGTAACAAACGCATGGATAATCCATCCGTCTTCTCCCGCTTATCAATATCGGTGCGCGGGGGATGTATAATAATTATAATGAAACTATTTCAAAACAAGTTACAGGTTAAAAACTCTGCTTCTGGTTACATGGAAATGGTCTAGAACCATCTTTTAAAAAAAAAACAAAAAAACAATTGAATTTCATAAGTAATATTTGTTTAGTTTTTTTATAGATTAAAAAAATATGACGCGATTAAGAATCAGGATGAATATGTATCGGATGTGAATCATTTTTTCTGTGCAAACCTATAAACAAGTAGTTAAGTTGCATTTTACCTACACATACAAAGTCTTGAAGGCAGAAGCATATGAAAAAGTATCCAGTAACAAACGTGTCCACGTCATTCATTCGTGAGCTTAACTTCATGAATTTTGGGCGGTATAGCTCGGTTGAGGGTTGCAGGTTCGATCCCCGCTTCCGCAGTCCTAGTCACTGCCGTTGTGTCCTTGGGCAAAACACTTTACCCACCATCAACCAGTGGCACCCGCACTGGTTTAAATGTAACTTATTGGGTTTCACTATGTGAAGCGCTTTGAGTCAGTAGAGAAAAAGCGCTATATGTCGGCAAAAAATATTACCAACCCACTTCAATTTACAGACAACATAATTCCATTCAAGACGGTCAATACTAACCAAGCAGGCACAAGACATTGATACAACATTGATTATACGTACATGTCCTTTAAAACTGACGTCGAAACAACATTGCAAGAAAGTTGTATTTGTAAATTGAGACAACGTTGAAGGTCCAACGTTGGATCCACGTTGTTGGTTGGGAAGTTACAAAATGTCAATGGTCAAAGCGACGTCACAACCTATCATTGAATAAACGTTGTCAATAAGCATATTGTTTCAACGTTATACTTGTGTTGAAGAATATGTAAATTTGTAAATTAAGACAACGTTGCTGTCCAGCGTTGGATCTACGTCGTTGGTTGGGAAGTTACAAAATTTCAATGGTCCAATCAATGTCAGAACCAGGCATTGAACAAACGTCGTCAAAAAGTATGTTGTTTCAACGTTGTAGAATATTGGTTGGGAAATTACTTCATTTCAACGGTCAAATCAACGCCACAACCTGACACTGAATAAACGTCGTCCAAAGACATGTTATTTCAACATTGTATTTGTGTTGTAGAATATTGCTTGAGAAATGACCAAATTTCAATGGTCAAATCAACGTCACAACCTGACATAAAATATACGTCGTCAAAAAGCATGTTGTTTCAATGTTGTATTTGTGTTGAAGAATATATAAATTTGTAAATTAAGACAAGATTGATGTCCAACGTTGGATCTACGTTGTTGGTTGGGAAGTTAAAAAATGTCAAAGGTCAAATCAATGTCAGAACCTGACATTGAACAAACGTCGTCAAAAAGCATCTTGTTTCAACGTTGTAGAATATTTGTTGGGAAATGACCAAATTTCATTGGTCAAATCAACGTCACAACCTGACATTGATTAAACGTTGTTGAAAAGCATGTTGTTTCAACGTAGTTTTTGTATTGTCGAATATTGGTTGGAAAATTACCAAATTTCAATGGTCAAATCAATGTCACTACCGGACATTGATTAAACGTTGTTGAAAAGAATGTTGTTTCAACCTTGTATTTGTGTCGTAGAATATCCATCCATCCATTTTCTACCGCTTATTCCCTTTTTGGGGTCGCTGGCGCCTATCTCAGCTACAATCGGGCAGAAGGCGGGGCACACCCTGGACAAGTCGCCACCTCATCGCAGGGCCAACACAGATAGACGGACTACATTCACACTCACATTCACACACTAGGGCCAATTTAGTGTTGCCAATCAACCTATCCCCAGGTGCATGTCTTTGGAAGTGGGAGGAAGCCGGAGTACCCGGAGGGAACCCACGCATTCACGGGGAGAACATGCAAACTCCACACAGAAAGATCCCGAGCTTATATTGGTTGGCAAATAACCAAATTTCAATGGTCAAATTAACGCCACAACCTGACACTGAATAAACATAGTCAAAAAGCATGTTGTTTCAACGTTGTATTTGTGTTGTAAAATATTGGTTGGGAAATGACAACATTTTAATGTTCAAATCCATGCCACAACAGTGGCATTGATTAAACATTTTTGAAAAGCATGTTGTTTCAACATTGTATTTGTGGTGTAAAGTTAAAGTACCAATGATTGTCACATAAACACTAGGTGCGACGAAATTATTCTCTGCATTTGACCCATCACCCTTGATCACCCCCTGGGAGGTGAGGGGAGCAGTGAGCAGCAGCGGTGGCCGTGCCCGGAATCATTTTTGGTGATTTAACCCCCAATTCCAACTCACAACCTACCGATCTCAGGGCAGACACTCTAACCACCAGGCCATTGAGTAGAATATTGGTTGAAAAATGACCAAAATTCAATGGTCCAATCAACGTCACAACCTGATATTGATTAAACGTTGTTGAAAAGCATGTTGTTTCAACGTTGTTTTTCTGTTATAGAATATTGTTTGGGAAATTACCAGATTTCAATGGTCAAATCAACGCCACAACCTGACATTGAATAAATGTAGAAAAAAAGCATGTTTCAACGTTGTTTTAGTGTTGTAGAATATTGGTTGGGAAATCATCAAACTTCAATGGTGAAATCAACGTCACAACCAGACATTGAATAAATATCGTCAAAAAGCATGGTGTTTCAATGTCGTAGTATATTCGTTGGGAAATGACCAAATTTCAATGGTCAAATCAACATCACAACCTGACATTGATTAAACGTTGAAAAGCATGTTGTTTCAACCTTGTGTTTGTGTTGTAGAATATTGGTTGGGAAATGACCAAATTTTAATGGTCAAATCAACGTCACAACCTGACATTGAATAAATGTCGTCACAAAGAATGTTCTTTCAACGTTGTTGAATAATGGTTGGGAAATGACCAAATTTCAGTGGTCAAATCAATGTCACAACCTGACATTGAATAAATGTCGTCACAAAGAATGTTCTTTCAACGTTGTTGAATAATGGTTGGGAAATGACCAAATTTCAGTGGTCAAATCAACGTCACAACCTGACATTGATTAAATGTTGCTGGAAATCTTGTTGTTCAAACGTTATGTTTCAGTTGCTCAACGTCAGAGCCTAATCCAACAAGTTCTCAACGTTGTTTCAATGTCTTCTACCCGCTGGGAAAAAGATTAGTGTTTTTCATACCTTCCATGGTTCTCTGTTTGACTAACTTCACCCAGACCAGACCTTTTCCGACCTTCCACGCTACAAAATAATAGTATGAAATATGGTGACGTACAGTTTAGGTCAATACTCAGGGCTCCAACGTCGGTATTGTATCGGAAGTGAAAAAGTTGTTTATCACCGTTTGGAATTGACCAAGAGCATGGTGCTGTAGTTGTTCGTTAATTCCCGCTCCTCATTGGGAACTGAAGTTGTACTTGCATTGAATGTAAATAAGAAGCAGGGTACTCCAAATGTTTGGAATCGCTGACATTGTTTGTCCCCCACATGATTGGACGCTCCGATATGTCGTAAAGCCAAGATGAGTTGAGAGGGGGGGACTGACAAACACGCTGCCTTGATTAATGTGCAATATAAAAGCAATTCCTGCAGCGACGCGAGGCCATGACATTCTTGGCCGCCAAAAAAGGGGGCTTTGCTGAATTTGTGGCTGTTGAGACGGAGTTGGACGAGGAGGACGTCGTGTTTTGGAACGGCGAGGCGGTGCCGCACGACAGGCGCGTCCAGCACACGCACTGCGGAGCGCAAACACGCAACACTGACTCACCGCCTGGCTGCTGAGAGCTCCATACTCATGACTTCCAGGTGAACAGATTGTGTTGTGCGTGTGTGTGCGTCTTACGTCGCACCAAAAGTGTCAACCACAAATTAGGGGTGTCCCTTTTTCACTTCCGATCCCAATTTGGGACCTTGAGTATTGTCCGATCATAATTACTTGTGTGAATGTTCCAAAATGCATCTATTTATTATTAAACTTCTTCTACTCCAGAGTTTGGTGCGCTCTACCTTCCACATTTTTCATCCCGATTCAAAATCGCGGGGTTTCCCTTAAAAAATTCCCAGAATTCCGGGTTTTCCGGGACATTTTTCCCATTCAAAATGAATTTGCCATTCTTTAAACTTCCGCCATTTCCACATTTCTCAAACTATTCAAACCATCCCACCTTCATCACATTCCTCCGTCCTGGAAATTTAAACTACTTTTTTTCCGAGTTAAAAGAAATTCCAGGATTTTCCAGAATTCCTGGGTTTCCAAGGCTTTATTTCCACAATTTTTTTTCTGGCGGCTACTCCTTCCACATTTTTCAACGCATTTCAATCGTTTCACTGTCAAAACATTCTTCTTAATCAGGACAAAACAACGAACTGGGAAAATTCCCGTTTTTCCCGAAATTCCAGGAATGCCGTAATACCATTTCTCAATTCAACATGTTACTGCTTCAACATTTCTTGACCGATTTGAAAAATTCCAACACCAACCATTTCAACTCAATCACAACATTCAAGTTTTTTTCCCCATCTTCAAAAAAAATTCCGCTTTTCCCGAAATTCCCAAATTTTTGGGAGATTCCCATTTAAATCAACGGGACATTCTTCAAAGTTCCACAACTCCCACATTTTTAAACTGATTCAAACTGTTCCAACTTCAAAATATTCATCTGGTTTGGGAATTGTGTGCTCTACTTCAACAATTATAAAAAAATTCCAGGATTTTCCAGAATTCCTGGGTTTCCAAAACCCTATTTCCATCCGTTGTTCTGGCAACTAGTCCTTCCACATTTTTCAATACATTTCAACCGTTTCACCGTCAAAACATTCTTCTTAATCAGGAAAAAAAAACAAAGTTGTTTTCGGATCTGGAAAAATTCCCGGTTTTCCTGAAGTTCCAGGAATGCCGTAATACCATTTCTCAATTCAACATGTTACTGCTTCAACGTTTCTCGACCGATTTGAAAAATTCCAACACCAACCATTTTAACTCATTTAGAACATTCAAGGTTTTTACTATTTAAAAAACATGTTCCCGAAATTCCCAAATTTTTGGGAAATTCCCATTGAAATCAACGGGACATTCTTCAAAGTTCCACAACTCCCACATTTTTCATCTGATTCAAACTTTTCCAACTTCAAAATATTTAGCCGGTTTGGGAATTGTGTGCTCTACTTCAACAATTATAAAAATATTCCAGGATTTTCCAGAATTCCTGGGTTTCCAAAGCCCTATTTCCACCCGTTTTTCTGGCAACTACTCCTTCCCCATTTTTCAATACATTTCAACCGATTCACCGTCAAAACATTCTTGTTAATCAGGACAAAAAAACAAAGTTGTTTTCTGATCTGGAAAAATTCCCGGTTTTCCTGAAGTTCCAGGAATGCCGTAATACCATTTCTCAATTCAACATGTTACTGCTTCAACATTTCTCGACCGATTTGAAAAATTCCAACACCAACCATTTAGAACATTCAAGGTTTTTACTATTTAAAAAACATGTTCCCGAAATTCCCAAATTTTTGTGAAATTCCCATTGAAATCAACGGGACCTTCTTCAAAGTTCCACAACTCCCACATTTTTCATCTGATTCAAACTGTTCCACCTTCAAAATATTCATCCGGTTTGGGAATTGTGTGCTCTACTTCAACAATTATTTAACAAATTTCAGGATTTTCCAGAAATCCTGGGTTTCCAAAGCCCTATTTCCACCTGTTTTTCTGGCGACTACTCCTTTCATATTTTTAAACACATTTCAACCATTTTACCGTCAAAACATTCTTGTTAATCATGACCGAAAAACAAAGTAGTTTTCTGATCTGGGAAAATTCCCGGTTTTCCTGAAATTCCAGGAATGCAGTAATACCATTTCTCAATTCAAATAAACAGAGCAATTGAGAGGTTTTTTCGAACGATTTGAAAAATTCAAACACCAACCATTTCAACTCATTCAAAACATTCAACTTTTTTGCTATTTTCAAAAAAATTTCCGCTTGTCCCAAAATTCCCCAATTTTTTGGAAATACTCATTGAAATCAACGGGACATTCTTCAAAGTTCCACAACTCCCACATTTTTCATCTGATTCAAACTGTTCCAAATTCAACATATTCAGTCGGTTCAGGAATTGCCTCATCTAGTTCTATATCATATCAGCACAAATTATTATTATTTCATAGTGACGAATGTTAGAAAGAGCTTGATTAAGTGGGATATTCTTCAAAAGCAAAACCAACTTTTTCTACCTATTGACCCCTGTTTTTGTGTATTTTGGATTTCCGGAAAATGTGAAACCAAACCATGGGGGCATGGCGAAGATGTATATAAAACAACCTTCCTTAATACTTACGCCAAACGAGTTGTTTGGAATTTGTCCCCAGTTGGGAATTTTTTTCACAATTAGTAACGTCAGGGGATATCTCCATATATGGTAAAATGTTTACTCAAAGAGCTTTGCGTGACTCCTACATTTTAGTCAATAAGTTCCTTCTTTTTTGCTATCCTCTTGTTGTGGGGCAGACTGGCTGGGGCATGCACATGCATCCCCCGTTGTTGCCATTTCTATTACAACGTAGCATGTAGTTCCAACTTTTATCCGTCAGTAGACTCGCTATGGAAGCGCTAAAAACGACAACAGTCAGAAGGGGGCGTGGCCTGGGTGAGGACTTCGGCATGTAAATGAGATAAAACCGCGCAGTTAGAGTTCTGTGAAGTTTCGGGCAGTATGGGGTGGTTTCTTAAAAGTATGTAAAGGAGACTGATCTCCGGCTCTGCCCCCGGAGTGACACATGGTTGAATTGTGGCAGATTGATGAGCCTTTTGTTTGCTTTTGTGTATTGCTGCACCATGTTAAGGTTATTCGCTAGGGCAGTTGTCTGTGGCTTTATATCGATATTTGCTTGTAGATGTTTGACTGGTTAAGTGGGGGAACATTTTTATTGTATTGCATTTCTTTCAACTGTTTTGTCCCAAAAAATAAAAAATACGCGGTGAAAAAGCGGTCTGTAAAACATAATTTATGCAACATTTTGACCAAAGAACCACCATTACATGCTATGTCGGTATCAAATCATATATGGACTCCTTGAAATTGAAGTTCACATGTTAAATTCATTAGTTTAAGCCTATTGACACAGTAAGGTAAATGATGCGGACTCGTTTGTTACTGGATACGTTCTTATACGCTTCATGCCTCGGAGACTTTGTATGTGTAAGTAATACGTGACTACACTTTTTTGAAACTTGTTAGTATTGACAAATGTGCTTTTTTACACTGCAATATTATTAAGTATGTCTAGCTTAGGTGCTATTGTGTGCTAAGCTGTTGAGTAGCTGTTGGCTCCGAGTAGCCTTTAGCCTAGCATGTTAACTTTTTGTGAATGACTTGACTAAAATAGAAGACACTGTGTGCTTATTGGAGGACTTTTAGATGTTAACTAACTGCCAAGCACATCACGCATTTTACATGCAAACCAAATATCATTTGATACTTGTAGGGTTTTTTGTACGCTGATATCGGGCCGTTAACCGATATCACTATTGGATCAGGAACCCCTACCAGAAATAGCTCCATGCACCAATATGTCCTTCTTCTGATCAGACCACCGGCCAGTAGAATGTTTGGCTCAACAAGGTGTAAACATGTAACATTTAGGATTCATTTTGGGTAAGAGTTTGCTGGCTAAAAATGTTGATTCAGATATTGCATAACTATTCTTGTCTGGGCATGTATCCTCTTGTCGAGGGTATGTACTCTGGATCCTGCACCATGCCCTCAGGCTAAAGCTGTCCAATCAAAGTCTGTGAGCATGAACTGATGAATCCTGCTTGGATGAGCGGCCAAACGTCCTTAAAACAATTAAAAGAGTCCAGTTCCATTGATTCAATGCTTTAAGAGTACAATGAATGATGACGTAATTTCCAAAACCATTACCCGTAACCTACTGTATTTCCGCGCTTTGAACAACGACGCGGCTAATATTTCATTTTTCGTCCACGCAGTTGAAAATGTTTGCCTTGTCAGAAGAACTGCTGTGTCGAGCAATGGAGGCAAAAAAGAGGCTGAGAAATTGCCCGACAAAGCAATTCTTAAACCGCTCAACTCTGACAACGAAGAAGACCACTTCTTCGGTGGAAGTTAAAGATGGCGCTCAATTTTACTGTGTTACGGCAGCGATCTCAATTGTTTTCTGTCAGGAATAAGAAAATATTTCACCCTTCCCCACATTCTGCGCCGCGACTCTAAAGAGTAATTTGTCTGTAAAATTGTCGTAAGTACGCCTCTGCAAAGGAAATGGAAAAGTACAAGTGATTGAAAGGGAGATACTTGATGAGCCTTTTGTCTGCTTTTGTATTTTGCTGCACCGTATTAGGGACAGTCGGGGGCCTCATGTCAATATTTGCATGTACTTATTTAACTTGTGCATGTTTTTTTTTTTTTTTTTTTCTAGTTCATTATTATTACATACTTTTTTGTGGACAAAAAAATCATTTCTGGGCTGAATATGTCAAAAATCCCACCTCTGTATAACTTTATTAACAATAAAGAAAACGACAACAAAAAAAGAAATAACCATATCAACATTGTTTGTTAGTCTATAACAAAAAAAGATTTAAAGTGCATCAATTTGACTGAAATAAATCTTTAGACTATAACAATCTTATGACCGACTTTAGCCATTTTGACACTGAAAAAATTAAATTAATTAAAAAGCATCAATAAATAATTTGTACATTTAAATTGATCAGCAACTGAGGAGCACATTATATAAAACATTGGAATCTACAAAACAAAAATGAATGCAACAATTTGTGCTGATTTTTTTTTTCAGTGATTAAAAATTAGGAATGTCTACGAAGAGCTCGTTTTGTAGTGCACAGCCGTTTCCATGATTTGATTAACTTAATTGACTTAAACAAGTTGAAAAACGTATTAAAAACCCTTAAAAAAAAGATGTGTTGTTACGTAACATGTCTACAATACGGAAATTATGGTAATTATTTTCGATAATGTTTGGAATTTTTTTAAATTAAAATAATATTTATCATCCCTTTTTTTATATCCAATAATTTATTTCAGAACTGCAATAATTTGCTTCTTTTTACCCTTTTCATTAATAATTAATTACTGTTAAATAAAAACATATTTTTCACATAAGAATTGTTAAAATATATTAATATAAATAACAATACTTACTAAATTAAACATAATAATTAAAACTGTATTTTATATCATTATTTATAATATTTAATGGATTTAAAAAAGGAATGACATTATTTATAGTACACAAATACAGTTGAACAGCTTTGACCTGCAACATGTTGGGCGGGGATGTAACAAACGCACGTGTTGTGCGTCACCGGACGTCGTGGAGCGCATCGAACGAGCGACGGCTCCAATCAGAACCAAGGCATTAAGACCACAAAGTTCACGGCGCGTGCTGTTACCGCGGCAACGACAAGGCCGTCCACGGCCGCTTGAGTGCCTAGCGGCCATTTTGCTCGGACTGTGGCAGAGTGACAAGGTTAACCTTGACTTCTCCTTCAGCGGCTCTCGATACCGAAACCGAGGTCGTTGAAATGCAAACCGTTCAAAGCCATAAAGAATAATGGTCATTCTTGTGAGAATCCTGCGTGTGACTCAACCATTATTGAGTTGGTGGGGTTGGTTCATTTATCCAGGACTAGCTGCACTGTGCTCAAACAACCACCAAGTGGCATCCGTGAGTAGGTAATACTGTATCATCTCTTTCCTCTTTGGGACTTGTCACGTCATTAGTGCATTCTTCACGCATTTTACGCTCATTCTTCAATTGAGGGATGAGACAAAAACTAACCCAGACTCACTGCGAACTACTGATTACTGTTTTGATGACTTAATTAAGCCAACATTAATAATTTTTTTTAAAACAAGTGAGTCCCGTCACAACTTTTTCATTTCTGATACGAATGATGGTCAATACCGAAATGTATATATGTAATGATGTCAGAGTACATCCCCGTATTATTTAGTAGTGTGGAAAGTCTGTATCAAGTGAAAATATTCGGACAGGGAACAGTGGTAGGTATGAAAAAACTAAAATATTTGTTATTAAAAATCTGGAAGGGACTATGCTGTCTTTAAGTTGAAGTGGAGTGGTAATTGTTTTTATGTTGGCACCTAGTGGCCACGATAATTCATTAGTTCAAGCCAGGGGCGTCCAAAGTTTTTTCATTGGGCTAAAAAAAAGTATGTAAAGTAAGAATGTGTGTGTGTGTGTGTGTGTGTGTGTGTGTGTGTGTGTGTGTGTGTGTGTTCTTGTATCGTTGCCCTTCTTGAGACATCAACAAGGAAAAGTATTTTCCATATGAGAACAGGTGAACAAATCAGGACCGAAATCATGGTCCCAATATGGAAAACCATTGCACCTAATAAAGAGCCAAATACTAGAGTCCGTGAACATTGCTCCAAAGTCAGGATTTTCTGTTGATTTAATGTGCATACAAAAGTAAACAATGACAGGTGCAAAGGCAGCAATATATGATAAAACAAGACGGCACCTAAAGAAGGACTTTCCTATTCATCCCCCCCAAAAAACGCCAGGTGAACAGCTGATTTTACGATTTCCGGTGCTGACGTAAGACAACCCGGCATCCCATAGGATGAACAAATGCACTACGCTACTAAGACTGTAGTGGCCATTAACAATTAGCTTCTACAGTAAAATTATGACTTGTCATAATTGTGCCGAGTGAAATTCCGATTATTATTATAATTTTGCCAAAAATTTAAAAGTTTTCTTATAAAATGGTGACTTTTGTTGCGTAAAGTCGTGATTCTTTTCATGAAATTGCCCAAATTTTAAGCTTTTCTTGTAAAATTGCGTCTGTTTTTGAGTAAAATTCCAACCTGTATCATAATATTACACAAATGTTCAGTTTTTCTTGTGAAATTTTGACTTGCGTTGAGTAAAATTATGACTTTTTTTTATATTACAGCCAAATTTCTAAGATTTCCTTGTGAAATTGTGACCTTTTTCTTTGTGAAATTCCAACTAATTGTTCACAAGCTTTTTTATATTGGCAAAGTATGTATATATTATTAATGTTGTAAATACACATCTTTATATATCTACAAAGGCTGGTCCTAAAGAGGTGGGCAGTTTTCGGCGGTGTCAAGAAGGTAACAAATATACACACACACACACACACACACACGTTCTTGTGTGTGTGTGTGTGTGTGTGTGTGTGCATACTATAATAATATAATGCGATTAAACATTAATATAATTAATTGTATGTGAAAGTTGGACTCCTACCCTGTTACAGTTGAGTTTTTCCTTGCGCTTATGTGGGATCTGAACCAAGGATGTCGTTGTGGCTGGTGCAGCCCTTTGAGACACTTGTGATTTAGGGCTCTATAAATAAACATTGATTGATTGATTGATTGATTGATCTGTGATGACATCCTTTAAAGTTTTGTAATCAATCAGAAATATCAAGCAGCTGAAATGTGCCAAATATGGATAAGTGTGAGAAAGTGTTTTGCATTTTTTCCCATCATGCATTGTAATGGATTTAAATGGGTGTAATTTAGATTTTTTTTTTATAGTGCTTGGACGTTTTTTTATAATATCCACAAAGTTGTGTGTTGACGTTTTGTGTTGGTAGCAGGTTTTTTTTCTCGCCATGACTAGGGAAGGTTGTTTGGATTGGTGAAGTAAATGCTGTGCCACAATGCACTTTCGAAAGTCATTGACTTGCTTTACCTGAACTGTCCTCAATATTGCGGTACATTTACCTTAATTAGACTGTCAGATATTCAATATCAGGTTGGAAATACCGAAAAAAATAATAATGCCTAATAAATTCAAGATGCTGCACTTCGCCTGCTGGCCGTAGTTTGGACACCCCTGGTTTAAGCTCATGATGCAGTAAGTTACTGGATACTTTCTGATACACTTCTGCCTCTGAGACGTTATATGTGTAACTAATATACATGTTTATCTTGAAAATTGTGCTGATTTACACTTGTTCAATTTATCATTGTTGTATGTCTAGCTTGTGCGCTATGGTGTCCTCAGCTGTTGTGTAGCTGCTCACCCCAAGTAGCTTATAGCCTAGCATGTTTACCTTTTGCTAATGACTGGCTAAAATAAAATAAATGGTGTGTTCATTGGAGGACATTTAGATGTCCAGCTTTGCACAAGTATCGGGTAAGGACACCCGTTTAATGGAAAATACTTAAAATACCATCAAAATATTTTTAATATAGCTGTTGTAATAAAGGAGAATTGTATTTTTTGGGGAATTTTGCCTATCGTTCACAATCACTATGAGGGAAGAGAACACGCGTCTTTTTAATTTTATTTTAAAGACGACCGAAAACGATGGAAAATGCGGTTGTAGCCTTTAAAACTCTCTAAAACAACTTCAAAACCCTCCATCAATGTTTTATAAACACACTGCAAGTATATATATAATGCAGTAACAAACACCTTCATATCAATATGTACTATGTTTTATATAGACCGCAAGTATATATATAGTATATATATATATATATATATATATATATATAATGTAATAACAGACACCTTCATAACAATATGTACAATATACACACTGCAAGTATATATATATAGGCCTCACGGTGGAAGAGGGGTTAGTGCGTCTGCCTCACAATACGAAGGTCCTGAGTAGTCAGGGTTCAATCCCGGGCTCGGGATCTTTCTGTGTGGAGTGTGCATGTTCTCCCCGTGAATGCGTGGGTTCCCTCCGGGTACTCTGGCTTCCTCCCTCCCACCTCCAAAGACATGCACCTGGGGATAGGTTGATTGGCAACACTAAATTGACCCTATTGTGTGAATGTGAGTGTGAATGTTGTCTGTCTATCTGTGTTGGGCCTGCGATGAGGTGGCGACTTGTCCAGGGTGTACCCTGCCTTCCGCCAGATTGTAGCTGAGATAGGCACCAGCTCCCCCCGCGACCCCAAAGGAAATAAGCAGTAGAAAATGGATGGATTGATGGATGGAAGTATATATATATATATATATATATATATATATATATATATATATATATATATATATATATATATATATAAAATGTAGTAAGAGACACTTTCATAACAATATGTAATAGGTACAATATACACACTAAGTATATATATATATAATGTAGTAACAGACACTTTCAAAACAATATGTAGTATGTACAACATACACACTCAGAGTATATACTTATGTATATGTATATATATATACATATGTGTATATATATAATGTAATAACAGACACATAACAATATGTAATATGTACAATATACACACAAGTATATATGTAATGTAGTTACAGACATCTTAACAATACACACTGCAAGTATATATATATAATGTAGTAACAGACACCTTCATAACAATATGTAATAAGTACACTATACACACTGCAAGTGTGTGTATATATATATATATATATATCTATATATATATATATATATATATGTATATGTATATATATATATATATATATATATATATATATATATATATATATATATATATATATATATATATACAGTATATATATATGTATATATAGTGTAGTAATAGACACTTTCATAAAAATATGTAATATGAACAATATACACACTGAGGGTATATATATATAATGTAGTAACAGACACTTTCATAACAATATGTAATTTGTACAATATACACATTGCAAGTATATATATAATGTGGTAACAGACATCTTTGTAACAATATGTAATACGTACAATATTAGTGCTGAAAATTTTAATTTCCCCTCGGGGATTAATAAGGTATGTCTGATTTTGATTTACCGTATTTTGATCATTTTAATCAATGCCGGAATTAATTCCTCGGAACATTTTGTTTCCACTTCCATAGCAGTGCATGCTCTTCAGGCAACAAATGTGTGTTCTTACTTCTGGAAACACAAGTGTGTTCTAATCATGTCAGACTTGGTAACAAACAACAAAGACGACTATTTTTAACCAAATGATGATTCCCAACTTTATCTTTTTGAGGCTGAACATACTGAGGATGACCTACGGTTTATAGAAGCAAACACGAAGGAAGAGTGAAACATAGCGGACGAAAGCCGAGAGAGTGAGGTCAGCGTGACTTTGACGATGTAAATGCGGAATTTGGAGCCAAGCTATTTCGACATAAATTGAGTGCTTACCCAAATAAACTGGAAAAAACATCCCCCGCCAGCTGGACCACACAGAGTCACACTTTATATTGATCACGATACACGCAGTATGTCATGTGTGTTATTAAATCTACAGTACATATACACTGTGTGGCTAGCTGTTTACAAACACAATATGAAATAATACTTGACAAATACTGTAATATGATTGTTTATTTTTTCACTCAGTACAGATTGGTGTCCTATCGCAGTGTTGGGCATTACAAATTCAAAACGCGTTTCGTGTTGACGTACAAGCTAGCTTATCTCTTTCCGTAGTTTGGTGTTATGGCTAATACCAAAGCATGCCGATGTGTTACTACGCTAGAAAAACAGTTCTTCAGTGTTCGCTCTTACAATAACAATGTCGCAACAGCTTGGTTATTATTCAGGTCACAGAACGTAAATGAAGTATTGTTGACGCTTTTTCAATGCATTTTTAAAGTTTTTAATCAAACTATTTTTATTACATGTTCTGTACTTATTTATTACTGAAAAATATTTAAATCCACCCAAATACGGTTTTGATTGAATTTGTTATTCATGACTAAATAAGCTTAACTTTGCTATGACGGACTGTCACTGTTATCCTTTTCTTTTATTGTGTAATTTGCGACATGTTAAACACAGGAAGGGAACAAACTGTCAGTTATTGAAGGGGTCAGGTTGAAATAAGCTACTCCTTTTGGACATGTTGAAATGTGCAAGTGTTGTACTTAGACAGTTCAACATGTTCCAAATAAACAGAACCAAGACCATAAACATGTGTGTTTTTTTTACTTTTATTCACATTGTTTAAGAATATGACATTTTATTGACACATAGTAAGGACAAAACAGACCATTTTGTATTTTTAGTTAAAGTCCAAAGAATTGCATGTACAGTAAGTTGAGTATGGGTCCTCTATGGTGTCACAATAAAAGTCAAGATGTTCACAAGCACAGTAAAAACCACATGAGCTATGTTATAAATGTCCACAAATGAAGCTGTCAAGATACTATAAAAAATGAAAAAAAAAACTGAACCTATGGCTTAACAAAACATTTATTTGAAACATGCGTGATATATTAACCCTTGATTAAACTTCATTCAAAACTATGTTAAGGGGTACTGAGAGACAAACACCGCTCGCTATCAAAAAATTTTAAAAATCACATTTATTCTTAATAATGGTAAAAAAACACAAAATATGCACTGCTTCCAATAAATAGTCGCCAAGTGGAATACTTAAGCTGAGGAATTTAAAGCCTCAATAAACCCTGATTTTGAGGCATCCATATTTGTAGAACAATAACAGTTTTTTTTCCCAAAACCTTAAATTATTTATCCTTAGCGGCACGTTAAAAAAGTGATGTAAATATGTTTTTATATATGTATATATATATATATATATATATATATATATATATATATATATGTAGGTATTTATGTATGTATGTATATATATATATATTAGGGCTGCCAATCTTTGGGTGTCCCACGATTCGATTCAATATCGATTGTTGAGGTCACGATTCGATTCAAAATCGATTTTTTTTCCCCAATTCAACACGATTCTCGTTTCAAAAACGATTTTTTCCAGATTTAAAAGGATTCTCTATTCATTCAATACATAGGATTTCCGCAAAATCTACCCGTCTGCTGACATGCAAACAAGTAGTAGATTTTTGTAAAAACCTTTTATAATTGTAAAGGACAATGTTTTATCAACTGATTGCAATAATGTAAATTTGTTTTAACTATTAAACAAACCAAAAATATGAGTTATTTTATCTTTGTGAAAAATATTGGACACTGTGTTATCAAGCTTATGAGATGCGATGCAAGTGTAAGCCACTGTGACACTATTCTTCTTTTTTTTTTTTTATAAATGTCTAATGATAATGTCAATGAGGGATTTTTAATAACTGCTATGCTGACATTATAACTAATATTGATACTGTTGTTGATAATATTCATTTTTGTTTCACTACTTTTGGTTTGTTCTGTGTCGTGTTCGTGACTCCTCTCAATTGCTCTGTTTATTGCAGTTCGGATAGTTGCTGGGTCAGGTTTGGTTTTGGAATTGGATTGCATTGTTATGGTATTGCTGTGTATTGTTTTGTTGGATTGATTAAAAAAAAAAAAAAGTTTTTAAAAAAAATGAGAATCATTTCGCACAACGTGAGAATCGCGATTCAAATTCGAAACGATTTCCCCCCACAACCCTAGTAATTACAGCCTTTAATAGGTCAATAATTCATAACAACACTGATAATAACGCATTATTATTTTTGGAACAATGACAGTTTTTTCCCCAAAAACTGAGAACATCCCTCCTTAGCCAAAACACGGACGTGGTCAAAAAAGTGATATAAATAAGTCATATATACATTTTTTTTTTTCAGTTTCATTGCTTTATATATACTGTAGGTATGATGTGGTTGAAAAGTGTAAAGTTTTTATATTATTGTATTGAATTGTTTGTTTTATGTTTTACTCTCGTGTTGTAAAAAAACAACACTTTTTTTTTTTACTTTGAGAAAATGTGCAATACAGAAGTGATATAAACAAGTCATATATACATTATTTTAATTTTTTCAACAACTTCCAACCTCCATCCATCCATTTTCTACCGCTTATTCCCTTTGGGGTCGCGGGGGGCGCTGGTGCCTATCTCAGCTACAATCAGGCGGAAGGCGGGGTACACCCTGGACAAGTCGCCACATCATCGCAACTTCCGACCTACAGTATATATAGATATAGCGTTTTTATATATTTGTACATTTTTGTTTTGTAAACAAGAATTATGACAAAAACAAAAACTATTCCAAAAGATGGCTTGCAAAGTGCAGACTTTAGATGAGGGAATGACAACCTTCAAAATGCATCTCGTGTTTCAAGTAACACAATTCAGAAAGGTTTATTATTTAAATATTGTTTAAAACCTAACCGTCTGTTCACTCCCTGTATTTTCAAAATAAAAGAAGAGGATAGGGAGGAGTAACACTCAAGTTAACAGATGTGGTGAATTGATTTTAGAGCAGGGGTGTCAAACAGATTTTATCCGGCCCGTGGGATGAGTTTGCTAAGTAAAAAAAAATAGCCTAAATTTTTGAATGAAAAAAACTGCTGTACTAAATGTGTCCACTAGATGTCACACTAGCAATTATTTGTATCTTTGTAGATGATGCTACATATGTAAAAATAAAATAAATAAACCACATGATGTTAGTGCACCAGTCGAAGAAAATTAGCAAACTACATAAATAACATCCTCTAATTTCATTTTGATATTATTTTTTTAATCTTGATAGATTGAAAATTAACACCAATGAGTTGACAGATGTGTCAGAGTTAGTTTGTGACGAACCCCAAGGTGCAGAGAAGGAGGCAGGCATTGAGTAAGAAAACCTTGTTTTAATTTCAACACTAAAACAAAACCGAACAAAAGGGTACAAACAAATGTGCACACAAGGCGGATAACAAACTAGGCTATGAACAAAAAAATCGGAAGCAGGGAACAAAAAACAGTAAGCTACAAACATCTACCAAATATAGCTTACCGCTACGCTGCAATCACACGACCAGTAGGAACGACAAGTAGAAAATGACATTGACACGACAGGAGCGACAAGTAGCAACGAGAATAATCCAGCACAGACTGGAAGGAAAGACAGGTCTAAATAAGACTGGCTGATTGACACCAGGTGTGGCCAGGTGCCAATCAGCCGCAGCTGAGGGGAAACAGCGCTCAGGGAGAAACACAGGAAACAGAGAAAATAAGAGCGCTACAGGAAATACTACACACACAGAGGAAACAAAGACAAATGCAGAGGAAAAAACTAAAACATAGCCAAACTGTCAGGGACAATCGTGACAAGATGAACATTATCACGTCATTGATTCAGAAAGTCTAAATACCGACAAATAAAGATAGAATACTATTAACCGCAACATGTAAGTGTAAAAAAAAAAAAACAATAACATTCTGATTTCTACATTTTCAGAATGTGCTTGTTCTATTTTTAAACAAAGAAAACCATCGGAAGTTGTCTTTATTTTTAAGTTGTCGTGCCGTGATTTTACCAGTCCAGCCCACTTGGGAGTAGATTTTTCTCCATGTGGAACCTTGATCTAAAATGAGTTCGACACCCCTGTTTTGGAGGAAAACAAAAAAAGTATAAGAATTGACATTGTTGGGTTAAAAAAGCACAGAATGTATAATGACGAATAAATTAGAGTAAACAATTGTTTGTGCACACTTAACAAATAGAAGTTCCTCTTTCATTTTTGAGGAGTTTGGTGCTGGACCTGCTCCTTGTGGAGAAGAAAACTGAACTGAAAGTAAAACAGATTCTGCTAAAATTACTACTAGTAGTTAGAATACTGACTGATATACATTGTGTGTGTGCGTATACAGTATGTACAGTATGAATGTGTATGGCTCCGGTCTTCATGTGGGGTGGATGGTTTGACATGAACTGGCCCACAGTCCCTCCCCCTGGCTCTGGCATTCAGGTACAGCTCCCCCCTCCCGGCCTCTATAAAGCCTCCCATGTCCTGGGCGTAAACGTCAGACCTCCACTGACGACTAAAAGAGTGCACGACCACCTCGGACCCTCATCGTCTCCAGCTAGAGTCAGTCCGGTAAGCGCCTCCTTTTCTATAAGTTTGCATTTGGCGTTCACCCCTCGCCTCTTGCGGTCCTTAGTCCGGCAGTCGTCTTTGAAGACTTGAAATGATGTTGTTGTTTTTTTTCCCCTCTCAAACACCGTAAAGACACGTTTAATGAGAGCGACCCACGTTAAACGGAGGCCTATTAGGGAAGGCCCGTTGACGCATCTCAAAAAGTGCTAAATGGGAAGAGTCCAAATAGTTACCGTCCTTCATCCCTTTGCAGCGTCCCATCGACATGAGGTTGGGTGTGCAGACGCTCGTCTGCTGCTGCGTGTTGACGGCCGTGCTGCCACTCACCAGGAGCTCCAGCGCCGAGCCGAGCACTGGAATGAAGAGAAGGTGATCAACAACTCATTTGTGTTCTTGCAATAATAGCACCGATTTATGTATTGTCACTTGTTAATGAAATGTCATAAAAGGCCCAATGGACCAATAATGTTCAAATCGTATCACACCAAATGATTTAATAGTTCATAATATTCAATATTAATCATTATTTACATACACACACACACACACTCGCATATATATATATATATATATATATATATATATATATATATATATATATATATATATATATATATATATATATATATATATATATATACATATATATATATACATATATATATATATATATATATATATACATATATATATATACATATATATATATACATATATAATGTAGTAACAGACATTCCAAAGACATGCACCTGGGGATAGGTTGATTGGCAACAGTAAAATTGGCCCTAGTGTGTGAATGTTGTCTGTCTATATGTGTTGTTAGCCCGGCGATGAGGTGGCGACTTGTCCAGGGTGTACCCCGCCTTCCCCCCGATTGTTGCTGAGATAGGCACCAGCGCACCCCCCGCGAACCCCAAAGGGAATAAGCGGTAGCAAATTGGATGGATGGATATATATATATTATTATTTTTTTTTTTCTTTCACCGGTTCTGTCCAGCAACATGTAAAAATATAATATTGTTGATCTCCATCATGTATCATATATATGCACACATAAACATATACATATATATGCATACATTTATATATATATGTGTATATATGATTATGTGCATATACATGTATGTCTGCATATATATGTGTATATAAATGCGTTTGTGTATATATGTATATATTTATACGTCTATATATGTATGTATATATGTGTATGTATACATATTTATATATTCATGAATATATATATGTATTTATATATATGTATATATATATGTATTTATATATTTATATGTATATATATTTATATATATATATATATATATATATATATATATATGTATGTATATATGTGTATGTATACATATTTATATATTTATGAATATATATATGTATTTATATATATGTATATATATATATGTATTTATATATTTATATGTATATATATATATATGTGTGTGTGTGTGTATATATATATATATATATATATATATATATATATATATATATATAGCTTATGCATATATGTGTGTACGTATTATAGGAATATAATGGATATATAATTGGATATTAAAGTTAAGTTAAAGTTAAAGTACCAAAGATTGTCACACACACACTAGGTGTGGTAAAATTTGTCCTCTGCATTTGACCCATCCCCTTGATCACCCCCTGGGAGGTGAGGGGAGCAGTGGGCAGTAGTGGTGCCGCACCCGGAAATCATTTTTGGTGATTTAACCCCAATTCCAACCCCTTGATGCTGAGTGCCAAGCAGGGAGGCAACGGGTCCCATTTTTTTATAGTCTTTGGTATGACTTGGCCGGGGTTTGAACTCACAACCTACCGATCTTAGGGCGGGGACTCTAACCACTAGGCCCCTGAGTAGGATAGAGATTAGAAAAGAATGTGAAAGTTGGGCTCCTACCCTGTTTACTTCCTTGATGACCTCCTGAAAGTTGTGTAATCTATTAGAAATATCAAGCGGCAAACATTGACAAGTGTAATGGGTGTTTTGCATTTTTCCCATCATGCTTTGTAATGGATTTAATTTGATGTATTTTAGATTTTTTAAATGATGTTTGGACATTTTGTATAATACATACAATGTTCAATGTTGTGCCCATGTGTTGGCCTTTTGTGTTGATTGGATTTATTTATTTTTTGCACCATTACTAGGGAAGGTTGTTTGCATTTGGTCATATAAGTAATGCTGCACATATTTTCTTTCAGAGCATAAATAAAGGTCATTGATCTGAATTAAGAATAATTCACATCAGATATTTAATCATAAATTCTACTTGATGGTCATAAAAGGTCCACGCCCTGTGGTTTGTACACCACTGCTCTCGAGCAACTCCTGGTTAATCTGTTGATATAAAACTTTAAAATGCTTATGTTTTAAATCCTTTTTTGTCAAAACCCTGTTTGTGTGTCAAAAACATAAAATAGGTAATATTTTCCTCCCTAACATTTTGGTCAATAATTCATGACATTTCATTATTATTTTTGGAGCAATGACAGTTAAAAAAAAAAAAAAAAATTTTAAAGGGCCCTTCTCATAAACGTGTTAAAACAACCCAGTTCATACCATTTTTAAAAATGTTCAACCCAAATTTCTTGATCAACTTCAGATCCATCTGTCGATTATAAGTTGTAATTGTTTTTTAATGTTTGTTTTATGTTCTTTTTGTCCCAAAAAGCATTGTTTTTTTTTAATGGCAAACAAAAAAAGGCAATATATCCCCACCCCAAAAAATATTTCTCAGTGGAATATTTGAAGTTAATTAATTGAATCCTTATATATGTCAATAATTCATAACAACATCGATTTTGAATAATTATTTTTTGAGTAATGACAGTTTTTAAGAATAAAGGCCTACATGGCAACTTTGTGTTAAGAGTCAACATTGCAACTTTTTCTTGTTAAATTTCTTTTGTTTGCGCTTACACTTTTTTCATGTTTTTTTTAAAACTGCATTTTTAGAATGTGCTGCGGGACTCTAGAAAATTAGCTGCGGGTCGCAAATCCCCCCTCGGGCCACACTTTGCACACCACTGATCTAAATGCCGGTATCTGCTACACATATTTACTTTTGTGGGATATTGTTTGTGTTGAAATGTATAAAATGTTTGGATATATTTAGTGTTTGATCAGGATTTAAATATTTCAATAAATACAAATATGATACCAGTATTTTATTTTTAAAAAACAAAAACAGCTAAATTAGGAGACAGTAATACATTATTTGAACATTATTGCACTTTAAATGGTAAAATAATAATACTATCAATAGGAATACCTATATTGATTTATTTTATTATATTTTATTTATTTATTATTTATTTCATTTATTGATGAAGAATAATACTGCAATATTTGCCTGTATTATCACCATTTCTATCATTATCATTTCAGTGTTTCTTATCCATAGAGCGGACGGTCCCTGGAGACCCCCTAGGGCAGGGGTCCCCAAACTACGGCCCGTGGGCCAAATACGGCCCGCCAGCGTCCAAAACCCGGCCCGTGGAAAGTCCCAAGTTAAAAAAATAAATGTGTTATTTTATTTTATTTTTTATTTATTCTTTTTTAAATCTGTCCTTTGCAATCCATTTTACTCTTGTTACTCTGTGTCTCCTCAGGTAGATCATATTGTCTAAAAATGCATTTTCCCATTGACAAAACTTGACATCATCAGCGGCAAGTGCGCGAGGATTTCATATATACTATAAAAACAGTACAGTTTTATACATACTATAAAAACAGTACCACTTTTTTATATTTCCCGTTGTTTGTTTTTTATTGTAACAACATGGTGGTTAACGTTTTGGAGACTTGTGTATGTGTGTGCATGTTTATATATATATATATATATATATATATATATATATATATATATACATATATATGTGTGTGTGTGTATATATATATATATATATATATATATATATATATATATATATATATATATATATATATATATATATACATATATATGTGTGTGTGTGTGTATGTGTATATATATATATATATATATATATATATATATATATAGCCCGGCCCCCGGCCAAATTGTTCTAACCCAATGCCGTCCTCGAGTCAAAATGTTTGGGGACCCCTGCCCTAGGGTGTCTCAGATGTGGTGCATATTTTCCGCAGCGGCACTCAGGTGTAATACACTTTTCCACCACTCGTGGCAGTAATGACAATATCAAACAAACAGAAGAAGTCTGGGGCGAAAGTCAAAGGGAAGTTTTTAAAGTGCAAGAATTATGACTAAGGCGGTGACGCTGTAATTTTATTTGCACTTCAATTTCATAGACAGCTTATGTAAGAAACATTTATCATTATTATAAACCCCGCCTTCCGCCCGATTGTAGCTGAGATAGGCGCCAGTGCCCCCCGCGACCCCAAAAGGGAATAAGCGGTAGAAAATGGATGGATGGATGGATGGATGGATATTAAAATTAACTATGAGAAAAGGAACACTGAATTTGGTGACGTTAATCCACTTCAGTACATTACGGGTAACTTCGCCTCAATGGAGCATTTAGAACATTTCAATTCATGTTTATTTGAAACAGGTTAAACTTCATAAGCACACATTTTGCTCAACGTCTGTGCCATCATTTTTTTAAATCGAAAAAAAAAAGAAAGAAAAAACAGCGCTTTGCAAAATTAATTATCTGAGCTATTTTTTTATGTTATCAGATGTATTATTAGGATGTTTTGATTCCTCATATCAGACAGATAATTATTTATCCCCAACTCCAATTCCAATAATTCTGCTAATTCAGAACTTTCAGGCTATTTTTGTTATTCCAATAATTTCTGTTTTAATCATTAAAAAAAAAAAGGTTACTACAATACTTCCACATTTCTCACTTAATTTAAACTAGCCTCCGGACCTTGAATTCATTCAAATTGATTTCCCCGAACACCTCAAATTTATTTTTCCCATATTTTCCATCCGTTTGCGCTTCAGCTCTTTAGCGTTTACACGCAATTGCTCCACCAGGGGTGTCTAAACTACGGACCGCAAGAGTGCTTTCAAATGAATCTTAAATACTAGACGGTCTCTTAATGCTACATATTTGCTGCCATCTGGTGGACAGTGTGAGTAAATCAGACCCTTGAAAATAAATTGAAATTATAGCACAGTATTTACTCATATGATACATCCAAACAACCTTCCCTAGTCATGGTGCAAAAAAAACAAACAAGCAACATTTCAGCTTTTTGATATTTCTGATTGATAACAAAACATTAAGGAAGTCGTCACGGAAGTGAACCAGGCCGGAGTCCAACTTTCACATACTCCTAATATCCAGTTATATTAATGATATATCCATCATATTCATGTAAAATGTACATGAATTTGGCCCATTGCGGCCCCCGAGTCAAAAAGTTTGGACACCCCTATGCTACACATATGTCCTTCTCTAACTCCAAGGTGAATTTGTGTGTGTCAGGCTGAAAGTGCGTCTACTGAGTCAGATGAAGAAAGAGACGGCCGGCGAAGTCTACATCGGACCATCAGATCAGGGCGGGGAGACACAGGTGGCAAGGACGCCATCCCCTAGGTAAAACGTCAAGCTTTGAGTGGTACCTCAGTTTTTGTCTGCAATCTGCTCCAAAAGGCCAGTCCAAAGTCCATCCATCCATCCATCTTCTTCCGCTTATTCGAGGCCGGGTCGCGGGGGAAGCAGCCTAAGCAGGGAAGCCCAGACTTCCCTCTCCAGCCACTTCGTCTAGCCCTTATGTTTGAACATGGTGTTTGTTATGGACAAACTGTGACGAGCACAAAAGTCCAATAACAAAACACCACTTGGGTTCAGATCCGGGCGGCCATTCTTCCCAATCCCGCCTCTCCAGGTTTCAGTGTCGTTGCCAACATGAGCGTTGAAGTCCCCCAGCAGAACAAGGGAATCACCCGAGGGAGCACTCTCCAGTACTCCCTCGAGTATACCCAAAAAGGGTGGGTACTCTGAACTGTTGTTTGGTGCGTAAGCACAAACAACAGTCAGGACCCGTCCCCCCACCCGAAGGCGGAGGGAGGCTACCCTTTCGTCCACTGGGTTGAACTCCAACGTGCAGGCTTTGAGCCGGGGTGCAACAAGAATTGCCACCCCAGCCCGTCGCCTCTCACTGCCGGCAATGCCATAGTGGAAGAGAGTCCAGCCCCTTTCGAGAGAAGTGGTTCCAGAGCCCTTGTTGTGCGTTGAAGTGAGTTGGACTACATCCAGCCGGAATTTCTCTACTTCGCGCACTAGCTCAGGCTCCTTCCCCCCCAGTGAGGTGATGTTCCACGTCCCAAGAGCTAGCTTCTGTAGCCGAGGATCGGACCGCCAAGTGCCCTGCCTTCGGCTGCCGCCCAGCTCACATCGCTCCCGACCTCTATGGCCCCTGCTATGGGTGGTGAGCCCATTGGAGGGGGGACCCACGTTTCCCCCTCGGGCTGTGCCCAGCCGGGCCCCATGGGTACAGGCCCGGCCACCAGGTGCTTGCCATCGTGCCCCATCTGCGGGCCTGGCTCCAGAGGGGGGCCCCGGTGATCCACGTCCAGGCGAGGGAAATCTGGGTCCTCGATATGTCTTTTTCATAAAAGGTCTTCGAGCTGCTTTTTGTCTGATCCCTCACCTCAGACCTGTTTGCCTTGGGAGACCCTACCAGAGGGCTTAAAGCCCCCGGACAACATAGCTCCTAGGACCATTGGGACACGCGAACTCCTCTACCACGATAAGGTGGCAGCTCAGAGAGGAGCCAGTCCAGTCCAGTCCAAAGTCGAATCGTAAAAAAACAAACCAAAGTTTCCATCAAAGGTCGGGTAAATCCCAACTCAGACTCCCAAAATATAAACACATCTTACAGAAAATTAACCCAGTAGGCAGAAGACATTAAAAAACGTTGAGAACTTGTTGCATTAAGTCCTTACGTTGAGCAACTTTAACGTTGAAACAACATTCTTTTTGACAATGTCGGGTTCTGACGTTGATTTGACCATTGAATTTTGGGCCTCTCCAAACCAATATTCTACAACAAAAATACAATGTTGGTACAGCATGCTTTTTATAATAATAATAATGGATTAAATTTACATAGTGCTTTTCTAAACACTCAAAGCGCCTCACAGAGAAGTGAGAACCCATCATTCCTTCCACGCCTGGTGGTGGTAAGCTACTATTGTAGCTACAGCTGCCCTGGGGTAGACTGACGATGTTTAATCAATGTCAGATTCTGACGTTAATTTGACGATTAAAAAGTGGTTACTTCCCAATCAATATTCTACAAAACAAAAACAACGTTGAAACAACATGCTTTTTGACGACGTTTAATCAATGTTAGGTTCTGACATTGATTTAACCATTGAAATTTGGTCATTTCCCAACCAGTAATTTACAACACAAAAACAACGTTGAAACAACATGCTTTTTGATGACATTTAATCAATGTCCGGTTCTGATGTTGATTTAACTGTTGAAATTTGGTCATTTCCCAACCAATATTCTACAACACAAAAACAACGTTGAACAACATGCTTTTTGACGACGTTTAATCAATGTCAGGTTCTGATGTTAATTTAACCATTGAATTTTGGTCATTTCCCAACCAATATTCTACAACACAAAAACAATGTTTAAACAACATGCTTTTTGATGACATTTAATCAATGTCAGGTTCTGACATTGATTTAACCGTTGAAATTTGGTCATTTCCCAACCAATATTCTACAACACAAAAACAACGTTGAAACAACATGCTTTTTGACGACGTTTAATCAATGTCAGGTTCTGATGTTGATTTAACTGTTGAAATTTAGTCATTTCCCAACCAATATTCTACAACACAAAATCAACGTTGAAACAACATGCTTTTTGACAACGTTTAATCAATGTCATGTTCTGACGTTGATTCGACCATTGAAATTTGCTCATTTCCCAACCAAAATACTTCAACACAAATACAACGTTGAAACAACATGCTTTTTGACGACGTTTAATCAATGTCAGGTTCTGACGTTGATTTAACCGTTGAATGTTGGTCATTTCCCAACCAATATTCTACAACACAAATACAACGTTGAAACAACATGCTTTTTGGCGACGTTTAATCAATGTCAGGTTCTGACGTTGATTTAACCGTTGAATGTTGGTCATTTACCAACCAATATTCTACAACACAAAAACAACGTTGAAACAACATGCTTTTTGACAACGTTTCATCAATGTCAAGTTGTGGTTTTTTTTTGACCATTGAAAAATGGTCATTTTCCAACCAAAAACGTGGATCCAATGTTTGACACCGACGTTGTCTTAATTTACAAATACAACTATTTTGCAACCTTGTTTCAATGTCAGTTTAAATGACATGTACGTATAACCAACATTGTATCAATGTTTTGTGCCTGCTGGAATGTTATGTGCAATACATATTATTGATGACTTTAACATCAGTTTTACCTTTTTCGAAGACTATTTTGCAACGGACGCCAACTTTGTACTCTACTACGAGTTCTCTCTAAAATTAAACAATGTTTCTCACCTTCTTTATTAAAGTGCTCAGATAGGACTGGGCGATATGGCTCAAAACTGTATCAAGATACACAGTGGGGCAAAAAAGTATTTAGTCAGCCACCGATTGTGCAAGTTCTCCCACTTAAAATGATGACAGGGGTCTGTAATTTTCTTCATAGGTAAACTTCAATTGTGAGAGACAGAATGTGAAAAAAAATACAGGAATTTAAAATAATTTATCTGTAAAATATGGTGGAAAATAATTATTTGGTCAACCATTCAAAGCTCTCACTGATGGAAGGAGGTTTGGGCTCAAAATCTCACGATACATGGCCCCATTTATTCTTTCCTTAACACGGATCAATCGTCCTGTCCCCTTAGCAGAAAAACAGGCCCAAAGCATGATGTTTCCACCCCCATGCTTCACAGTAGGTGTGGTGTTCTTGGGATGAAACTCAGTATTCTTCTTCCTCCAAACACGACGAGTTGAGTTTATACCAAAAAGTTCTATTTTGGTTTCATCTGACCACATGACATTCTCCCAATCCTCTGCTGTATCATCCATGTATCCATTTTGGTATAAACTCAACTCGTCGTGTTTGGAGGAAGAAGAATACTGAGTTGCATCCCAAGAACACCACACCTACTGTGAAGCATGAGGGTGGAAACATCATGCTCTGGGGCTGTTTTTCTGCTAAGGGGACAGGACGATTGATCCGTGTTAAGGAAAGAATGAATGGGGCCATGTATCGTGAGATTTTGAGCCAAAACCTCCTTCCATCAGTGAGAGCTTTGAATGGTTGACCAATTACTTATTTTCCACCATAATTTACAAATAAATTCTTTAAAATTCCTACAATGTGAATTCCTGGATTTTCCCCCCACATTCTGTCTCTCACAGTTGAAGTGTACCTATGATGAAAATTACAGACCTCTGTCATCATTTTAAGTGGGAGATCTTGCACAATCGGTGGCTGACTAAATACTTTTTTGTATCAGATGATATCGATAATTCATTATATATTTTATGAGCTATCGTAAATAAGGAGCTGAAGAAAGATACATTTTAAAATGTAACTTTTCTGTGATTATAATCCCCTCGGTTATCAAGCAACTAATGATGATGTCATAGAGGGGCGACAGAGGTGCGTGGGAATGACTCGTTTGTTTGGTCGTACGATAACCGAGACGAGATGCGAAAACCGGGCGACATTTTTGGTGATTTTGTCTTTCCCGAAACGTGAGGTATCACTTTATATTGTACTGTAAATACTGTTGTATTGTAAAGTACTATTTATCTATCTGAATATACACTGTACTACTTTAATATTGGGAAAAATATTTACTTCTGATAAGTCAACTTTCCAAATTAGTGAGCTGTGAAAACAAAACACTTATATTTAAATGAATAATTAATTTTGGAATTAATTGACAATATAAATGAATATTGAATATCTAAAATTTTAATCAAAATGTTGATAAGAAATTAATAACTTACTTCTTGTACGTAAACATTCCAAATTAGGGAGCTGTTAACAAAACTCTCATATTAAATGAATAATTGAATAATAAATTAATCATAAATATTCAATATAAATACATGTTGAATCTTATCTAAAATAAAATATTGACTTCTGATAAGTACACATTCCAAAGTAGTGAACTGATAACACAAAACACAAAATAATTGATAATTGAATTAAAAAGTATTAATTGCATATATAAATAAATATTAAATATTATCAAACTAAATTTTTACTCCTGATAAATTACCATTCCAATTGAGTGACATTAATAACACAAAACATTAATATTTAAATGAATAGTTGAATAATAAATAAATAAATTGACAATGAATATAAATAAATATTAAATATAATTTAAAATGTTCATCAATTCAACATTCCAAATTAGTGAGCTGCTGAAACAAAGCACTTATGTTTAAATGAATATTTATATACTTAATTAATTAATTGGTAATTAATATAAATACATATAGAATATTATCTAACATCTGTGATGTGATGGCGACTTGTCCAGGGTGTACGCCGCCTTCCGCCCAATTTTCGCTGAGATAGGCACCAGCGCCCCCCTGCAACCCCAAAGGGAATAAACGGTAGAAAATGGATGGATGGATATTATCTAACATTTTAGTAAAAATTTAATTCAACAAAATTATTTATGCCTGATAAATAGACATTTCAAATTAATGAGCTGATAACAAAAACACTTATATTAAATTAAACATTTAATAATAAATTAATTGATAATTAATGTATATAAATATTAGATATCCACAATGTTCATTAAATGTTGTTGAATTAAATATTTACTTCTGATAAGTAAAAATTCGAAATTAGTGAACTGATAGCACAAAACACTTATACTTTAATGAAAGTTGATAATAATTAATATAATTAAATATTAAATATTATCTAAAATGGTAATACAAATTTTGTTGAATAAAATATACTTCTGATGAGTAAACGTTCCAAATTAGTGATATGCGAATAAAAAAACACTTCAATTTAAACTAATAATTAATTAATATAAATAAATATTAAATATATTCTGAAATTTTCATACAAATTGTACAAAACTAAATATTTTTATGATAAGTAAACATTCCAAATTAGTGAGCTGATAACACAAAACACTTATATTAAAGGAATAATTGAATATTAAAATTGATTGTTGATAATTAATATAAATGAATATTGAATATTAGCTAAAATTTTCATTAAAAACAATAAGAAATAAAATATTGAAATATTGAGTTGATAATACAAAACACATTTATGTAAATTAATAATTGAATAAAAAATATGTTCAAATAAAGACAAATACTTAAATATCTGCTTGACTTATAATTTCATGCAAACATTTTACAGTATTTTTTTTTACAGTAAAAACTTCTTTCGTACTGTTAGTCAATATAGAGTAATAATACACTGTAAAAACACAACAACCATGGATTTTACAGTATAAAAAACTTGCTTGAATTTTTTACGTAAAAAAAACAAAAACAGTGGTAATGTTTTTTTCATTTACGGTAATTTAATTCCATGTATTTATTTATTTTATATGCTGTAAAAAAATAAAATTAAAAAAATCTGCAAATATTACGGTACAATCGTCAAAACTGCCAGTTTTTTTACAGTTCACATCAATTTACAGTATAAAAAACTTAAATGAATTATTTTACGAAAAAAAAATAAAACAGTGGTAGTGTTTTTTCATTTAATTTAATTCCATTTATTTATTTATTTATTTTATATGCTGTAAAAAAAAAGTTTAAATCCTGCAAATATCACGGTACAATTGACAAAACTGCCAGTTTTTTTACACATCAATTTGTGTGGCCCCCGAAAGGGTGGAAACAATATGTGTTATTTTAGTACTTTATCTTTTCTTAATAAATGTACTACAACAATAAATGTGCTGCTTAAAATGACATACATTTACACTCAAATCATTTTTAATAATAAAACAAAATATTATACTATCATACATTTCAAAACAATGTTTGTTCGAATAAATATCTGCTTGACTTATGATTTCATGCAAAAATTTTACAGTATTTTTTTTTTCCTCCAGTAAAATCAACTTTCGCACTGTTATTCAATATGGGGTAATAGTAAACTATAAAAAACACAACAACCGTAGATTTTACAGTATAAAAAACTTGCATTAATTTTTTACATAAAAAAAAACAGGAGTAGTGTTTTTTAATGTTATTTTATTTTATTTCATTTATTTATTTATTTTATATGTTGAAAAAAAAAGAAGAAAATATTATGTAAATTCGTCAAAACTGCCATTTTTTTTTTACAGTACAATATAAATATTTTTCTAAAAAAAATAAAATAATAATTATACACATTTTGTATTTACACATTTATATTCATAATGTATATTATAAAAGCGGCCCTGTGAGGACAACCACAACTGTCACGCCAAATTTCTTCCCTCTACAAAAACCTCCCCCCCCCATTTACTTCCGGGGTCATGATTGATACAGATGTTTTGTTAACGCTATATTATAAAAAAAATAAAAAAAACAATTTACAAACACAAGCTATGGGATGACGTAAGAGGAAACGTGAGGAAATGTGACCCCGGAAGTAAATGTGTCATCCCATAGCTTGTGTTTGTAAATTGTTTTTTGAATTTTATTTTTTATAATATAGCGTTAACAAAACGTCGGTATTTTTATAATATAGCGTTATATTTTTAAAATATAGTGTTAGCAAAATGTCTGTATTAATCATGACCCCGGAAGTAAATGGGGGGGAAGGTTTTTGTAGGGGGGAAAAAAATTTGGCGTGACATGGCCTTTGATGAAAACGATTTTGACACGCCTCCATTCCAGACTTATGCATGACTTCCTGTTAGAGGATTATTTTCAGAGTAAGAACACCTTAAAAACGGCCTTTATTCCTCTGGAAGGAGATAAAGAGAGTGAATGCACTCTCACACACATTTTTTTTTAATGATGTCGTGAGGAACGGGCCTGAAGGGAGAGAGTGGAGGAGTTAAGTTTCAGTTTCAATTCTTAAGGTTTCAGTTTGATTGCTCGACACTCCAGTCGCCTCTGATCGTTTTGACGATGCTGACGCAGAGACAAACTGTCCCCTTCCAGCTCGCTGATCAACATCCGACCGAGGAGGTCAACGCTGTCCAAAACGTCCGGTTGCTTCCTGTTCACCTGCGCCTACCACGACCTCATCCACCGGCTGCACCAGATCCGCGACTTCGACCAAAGAGCGGTCAGCGCCCCGGAGGCAAAGATGGGCTCCACGGGCTATGGCCGCCGACGCCGCTCGCTGAGTCAGCAGGAGGCGGGCCACAGACCCAGACGGACCGCCGGCGCCACCCCCGGGCCTCAGACGGAGGACACGGCGGGGAACCCTTGCTGTGTGTGTCTGCTCACAGCGGACGAAGACAAGTTCTCTCACCTATTAGCGCGCTTGCAGTAGCTGGCCCCGCCCACCGGAACTGAGACGGTGCGAGCATGCTTTGCTGCCGAGTTTTTTGGGATGAGCTCCATCAGACCTGGGGGGGACTTGACCACAATGTCCGTGTCTGCCTCAGCTTCCAGAGGAGGGCAGGAGGAACAGAAGCAACTTTTTACAACCGGAGCAGCACATTCCCGAACTGGAATTGATCAAATATTGTATGTACGGAGTTTATATCAACTCCGCTTTGATCAGGTATAACTTTATACACACAAATATTTTAGCTGCACCTCACCCAGCTTGTAACTTCAGTGAAGTATTTGAATGTATCCAAGCCAGGGGTGTCCAAACTACGGCCCGCCGGACCCCACTAGTGTACTGAGGGATCTGGCCCGTGGGGTGTTTTCAAAATAATCTTAAAGGCCTACTGAAACCCACTACTACCCACCACGCAGTATTCCCAAAGCCCAAAAAAAGTCTGCGGGCTACAGAGCTTTTTCATTTCGGGCTCCAGTACTCTGGAATGCCCTCCCGGTAAAAGTTCGAGATGCCACCTCAGTAGAAGCATTTAAGTCTCACCTTAAAACTCATTTGTATACTCTAGCCTTTAAATAGACTCCCTTTTTAGACCAGTTGATCTGCCGTTTCTTTTCTTTTTCTCCTATGTCCCACTCTCCTTTGTGGAGGGGGTCCGGTCCGATCCGGTGGCCATGTACTGCTTGCCTGTGTATCGGCTGGGGACATCTCTGCGCTGCTGATCCGCCTCTGCTTGGGATGGTTTCCTGCTGGCTCCGCTGTGAATGGGACTCTCGCTGCTGTGTTGGATCCGCTTTGGACTGGACTCTCGCGACTGTGTTGGATCCATTATGGATTGAACTTTCACGGTATCATGTTAGACCCGCTCGACATCCATTGCTTTCCTCCTCTCCAAGGTTCTCATAGTCATCATTGTCACCGACGTCCCACTGGGTCATTATTGTCACCGATGTCCCACTGGGTGTGTGAGTTTTCCTTGCCCTTATGTGGGCCTACCGAGGATGTCGTAGTGGTTTGTGCAGCCCTTTGAGACACTAGTGATTTAGGGCTATATAAGTAAACATTGATTGATTGATATATCAATGATGAAATATTAACATTGCAACACATGCCAATATGGCCTTTTTAGTTTACATAATTGCAATTTTTAATTTCCCGGGAGTTTCGTCTTGATAAACGTGTAATGATGACGTGTACGCAGGACGTCACAGGTTTTTAGGAAGTATGAGCGCTGCGCACACACACAGCTAAAAGTCGTCTGCTTTAACGGCATAATTATACAGTTTTTTTGGACATCTGTGCTGCTGAATCTTTTGCAACTTGTTCAATTAATATTGGAGAAGTCAAAGTAGAAAGATGGAGTTGGGAAGCTTTAGCCTTTAGCCACACAAACACACGGTGATTCCTTGTTTAAAATTCCTGGAGGTGAAACTTTACTATGGATCAGAGCGGTCAAGCGAACATGGTTCCCGACCACATGTCAACCAGCAGGTGAGAAAATTGTGGTTAAAAAGTCAGTTCTTACTTGAGAAAAGCTGAACTTGTGCCGTCCATAGCTGCTGTCGACTCCCCTGACACCCGTGGACACACCCCTCCGACTATCAGGTACTGTTAAACTCACTAAAACACTAGCAACGCAATAGAAAGATAAGGGATTTCCCAGAATTATCCAAGTAAATGTGTCTAAAAACATTGGAATCCGTCCCAATGCAATCATGTTTTTTTTTTTCAACTTGTTTTTTCTAGTCCCTCGCTATCAATATCCTCAAACACGAATCTTTCATCCTCGCTCAAATTAATGGGGAAATTGTCGTTTTCTCGGTCCGAATAGCACTTTTTGTTGGAGGCTCCCATTAAAAACAATGTGAATATGTGAGGAGCCCCCACACATGTGACGTCATCATCTGCGACTTCCGGTAGAGGCAGGGCTTTTCTCTTAGCACCGAAAGTTGCGAACTTTATCGTGGATGTTCTCTACTAAATCCTTTCAGCAAAAATAGGGCAATATCGCGAAATGATCAAGTATGACACATAGAATGGACCTGCTATCCCTGTTTGAATAAGAAAATCTCATTTCAGTAGGCCTTTAAATAACAAAACAGTTTCTTATTGCCAATTTTGCCACCAACTTGTGGAGTGAAATCAGTTCAATTACCATGAAGTATATAACACAACCCAATCCAAACAACCTACCCTAATCATGACGCCCCAAAAAAAGTGCAACCGACATAAAAAAAAACGTCGTAGCACCATAAAAAAATATAAATTGCAACTATTTTAAGCTATTACAATGCATGATGGGAAAAATGCACACATACTTGTTTGGGGCGTTGTTGCTGCTTGTAATTTCTAACTGGAAACAAAACTTTACGAAGGTCGTCACAGAAGTAAACAGGGTAGGAGTCAAACTTTCACATACTCTTAACATCCAACTATATTAATTATATATCCATTCTATCAATATAATGTGTGTACACACACGCACATATATACATATATATGTATATATATACAAATAAACATATATACACATATATATATGCAATACATACTAAATATAATATATATATACAGTATATATACACTGTATATATATGTTAATTTACACCAATTTATATATATATATATATATATATATATATATATATATATATACATACATATACATATATAATATGCATGTATGTGTATATATATATTTGTATATATATGTATCAATAATATATATATATATATATATATATATATATATATGTATATAAAAAAGTCTAAAAATTTGGACACCCCTGATCTAAGCTGACTTTGCTCATTGGCCACAACATTAGGCACACCATCTAATGAGATCCAATGCAATTGAAAGTGTTTTCTTTCAGGTTTTTGTTTTGTTTTGTTTTTTTACACAACCGCTCGTATTTGACCTCATGAGATTGTGCAGGTGTACATGGGGAAGGGTACCAAATCTGGTACTTTTACAGGGTACGGAGTCACATAAAATAAAACGGTACCGTATTCTTGATGCTTTAACCTTGTTGCATGTGACGTCATGTTTGGCCGCGGACTTGGCCCCGGTGTTCTGTCGAAATGAGCCACTTCTTTGAAAAAAAGCTACCAGTATATAGCTATATATTATTATATGTACATATATGTATATATATATATGTGTGTGTGTATATAAATGTATATAATTATACACACTTTTTACATATATATATGTGTGTATATATACTGTACATACAGTATATGCATGTGTATATGTCTATGTATATATGTATGTGTGTACGTGTATGTATGTATATATATGCATATATGTATACATACACGTTTTATACATTTATGTATGTGTATGTATATACGTATGTATATGTATAAATGTATGTGTGTAAATGGTAAATAGTTGTACTTGTATAGCGCTCTTTTCTACCCCTTTTTTAAGAAGCCCAAAGCGCTTTGACACTATTTCCACATTCACCCATTCACACACACATTCACACACTGAGGGCGGGAGCTGCCATGCACGGCTCTAACCAGGACCCATCAGGAGCAAGGGTGAAGTGTCTTCCTCAAGGACACAACGGACACGACCAAGATGGTAGAAGGTGGGGATTGAACCAGTAATCCTAAGATTGCTGGCCCTGCCACTCTCCCAACTTCACCACGCTGACCCCTGTATGTCTATATATGTATATATATGCATATATATGTATATGTTTATGAATGTGTATATATATGTGTATGTATATATACATATACACACACATATATATATATATATATATATATATACATATTTACGCATATACACACACATACATACATACCGTTTATTTCAAATGTATTTTTTTTGTCACCCTTTTTTAGTACAACATGAACAGACACAAAATTACCAATAATAGATACCATTGAGCACCGGTATCGTGTCTTGTATCGGTTCAAATGTGAAAAGGTACCCATTCCTACCTAGCTGTACTTAATGAAGTGTCCAACCTTGTCGTCGTTGCTTGTCCATGCGGTCGCTGAATGTGATGTTTGGTGGAAATAAACGATGTCTGGGAGGTCTGAGCCACTAAAGCATCACCGGGCTAAGTGAACATGCAGAATGTGACGGAGACGCGTTAGGGCGGCGGTGTCCAAAGTGACCCCGTGGCTGGATTTCTAATGACCCCTCAGCATATTGTAAAAATAAAATCAAACATAAAAAAAAAGATCAGAAAAAGTGCAAAAGAGAAAATGCTGATATATATATATATATATATATATATATATATATGTATACATGTATTTGTATATATATATATATATATATATATATATATATATCCCATGTATTTGTTTAGTTTTTTTTTTAATGAAAAAAAAAAGTATAAATATATCAAAGGGGCCTTTTAACTTTTGTGAGGCAAAAGTTAGGAAGCCGCTGCTGTAAGGGAAGGGACTTGAGAAAGCGCTCTGCCGCCATCTAGTGTTGGGCTGGCACACATGCAGCTTACGCAAAGTGCAACTGCCCCTGTCTTTCAACGTAATACAGTAGAGTTTATATATAGTATTCTTTCATGTGTACCAGCAGTAAAAGCTACAATGGGTGTCAGGTTGCAATGGTCTTGTCTCAGAAATAAACCAACAGCGAACATGGCGATCTGACAATGTTCAATGGTCATGTTCTCCAGGGTGGATGCAGAACCAGGGGCGTCACTAGCTTTCAAAGAAAGGGGGGGCTTAACCCCCAGGAGATGAACAGGATGTGAGCGAAGTAACGCACGAGTACAAAACTTCACAAACGGTTAACAAAGACTGAGAAATTATTTTTTGTTATTATTATTATTTCAGTTGGTTTAAGGAAATGAAATATATATGGAAGTGTGAATAGAAGTGAGAAACGTTTATGTATACTGTAAGAAAGACTTAGAGTCCGTCTGCTGGTCTGAAAAAGAGCTAAGGGCCCCTCTTCAAAGTGCAATGCTGAAACAAATAATGCAAAGAATAAAATGTAACTTCCAGGGCTTGACATTAATGATGTCCCGTCGTCCCGGGGACGGTAAAAAAAAAAATGCACGGGACGATGGCTTTTAACCATTTTTTTTCTTTTTCTCTTTATGTATTTATTCGTTTTACATTTTATGTTAAATGTCTTGGATTTTCCTCCCTCTGAAAACCCTATGAAATGTTTATCAAGCCATCCTATAATAATACAACGGCTATTAAATCAATGCAATAAAACAAATATATTTTAATGATGATTTTTTCATTGTTTTAACAATAGGCTAATTTGTACAATTTATATAGATTTTACAAGAAACACAAAACTTAAAAATTCAATTATTTACAATTGCAGACACAATGTTTTGTGCGGCTCGAAGGAGCAAAGATCTTCAATATTTGTATGTGAAAATCACAAAGAAATCTTCTGGGGGAGGATGGTTTACAAACTTTCAGCCCCACCTAAAACAAAATTCACCAGCCACCACTGATTATGATGCATTCTCATTTTAGGCAAAATATAAGACAATACTTTCAGGAATAAGTCTTCAAGTAACAATATTAAAATACTAACTTTGTTGGGTAAGACAGACTTTGCTTTTATTCTGAATCCAGTGAAACAGATTGGTGGTTTTAGCAGATTCTAAAGACTTTCAGGTGTTTATATATGTTTAAGTATTTGGCAGACACTTTTATCCAAAGCAACATACATGAAAAATACATATAAAACAATCACTGTAAACATGATCGTTTACGGGAAGAATGTAATAGAAAATATCAATACAAAGTGTCAAGACAGAATAAACTCTCTGCTGTTGCAGCAACAGAGATACAGTCTATAAGATATATAGACATCTAGTATATTCATACATTGTTTACGTAGGATATACACGTGTATATATATATATATATATATATATATAACCTAATCATATTGTTTCTTCAATTTAAAAATAGCTGACCGTTTCTTCCCTCTTCTCTGGGATTATATTCCCACTTTCGATCTTGGACGTCTGGTCACTTATAGCATATAAGAATATTCTATTACTGTTAAGCAAACTATGAACACGCCAAAACATGTGTCCTTTATCATAGTTACACGTATGACGAAAAAGCGCGTGAAAATCAGTGGTATTCAGTGAGATAAAATGCGCTGACAGTTCATTGCTCCTGCCAAAAGAATTGCACTGAGTGGAGTGGATCACCACTCCAAGATGGCGGCCGCGCGTCTCGTCTCGTCAGCGCCAGTAGGCAGTAGCACTCCTTACGCTGTGAAGTGAGGGGAAACTGAGTGAATGATGACAGGTTATATGATTATTTATTTTAAACTCTTATTCGGGCCACTTTAAAATGAATATTTCGGCATGTATTTTGTAACAAAAAAGAAAAGAAATATAAATAAAATAGAATCCATCCATCTTCTTCCGCTTATCCGAGGTTGGGTCGCGGGGGCAGCAGCCTAAGCAGGGAAGCCCAGACTTCCCTCTCCCCAGCCACTTCGTCTAGCTCTTCCCGGGGGACCCCGAGGCGTTCCCAGGCCAGCCGGGAGACATAGTCTTCCCAACGTGTCCTGGGTCTTCCCCGTGGCCTCCTACCGGTTGGACGTGCCCTAAACACCTCCCTAGGGAGGCGTTCGGGTGGCATCCTGACCAGATGCCCGAACCACCTCATCTGGCTCCTCTCGATGTGGAGGAGCAGCGGCTTTACTTTGAGTTCCTCCCGGATGGCAGAGCTTCTCACCCTATCTCTAAGGGAGAGCCCCGCCACCCGGCGGAGGAAACTCATTTCGGCCGCTTGTACCCGTGATCTTATCCTTTCGGTCATGACCCAAAGTTCATGACCATAGGTGAGGATGGGAACGTAGATCGACCGGTAAATTGAGAGCTTTGCCTTCCGGCTCAGCTCCTTCTTCACCACAACGGATCGATACAACGTCCGCATTACTGAAGACGCCGCACCGATCCACCTGTCGATCCACTCTTCCCTCACTCGTGAACAAGACTCCGAGGTACTTGAACTCCTCCACTTGGGGCAGGGTCTCCTCCCCAACCCGGAGGTGGCATTCCACCCTTTTCCGGGCGAGAACCATGGACTCGGACTTGGAGGTGCTGATTCTCATTCCAGTCGCTTCACACTCGGCTGCGAACCGATCCAGTGAGAGCTGAAGATCCCGACAGATGAAGCCATCAGGACTACATCATCTGCAGAAAGCAGAGACCTAATCCTGCGGTCACCAAACTGGAACCCCTCAAAGCCTTGACTGCGCCTAGAAATTCTGTCCATAAAAGTTATGAACAGAATCGGTGACAAAGGACAGCCTTGCAGAGTCCAACCCTCACTGGAAATGTGTTCGACTTACCACCGGCAATGCGGACCAAGCTCTGGCACTGATCATACAGGGAGCGGACCGCCACAATAAGACAGTCCGGTACCCCATACTCTCTGAGCACTCCCCACAGGACTTCCCGAGGGACACGGTCGAATGCCTTCTCCAAGTCCACAAAGCACATGTAGACTGGTTGGGCAAACTCCCATGCACCCTCAAGAACCCTGCCGAGAGTATAGAGCTGGTCCACAGCTCTATAAAATAAAATAAAATATAATGCCAAATTATTTAGGGGGTCTTGAGCCCCCCTAAAATAGGCCTAGTGACGCCCCTGCTCACAGTCATCCGCCGCCGGCTTCTCTGGGCCACTTGGGCATCTATGTGTAGGGTTGGCGTGATCTCAAAGTAGGCCGGTTTTCCTCGCACAATCTAAAAATTATGCAATTTAGCTCTAGATCAAAGGCGTCAAACTCAAGGCCCAGGGGCCAGATCTGGCCCGCCACACCTAGAAATAATGTTCGTACTTCATCTTTCTCCCGGAATGTATTCCATTTTGACATTAAAAATCTATGTAATGCATGAAATTATTATATTTAAAGTTATTTGCACATGCATTAAATGTTATATCAATATTATAGTAGTATTATCTTAAGGCACCTCACAATTTGATCAGATTCCGATTCTTAGGGTGACCATGCTATTCAAAACCGACTCACCACTCAACATGATTGTCGACTCAAACGGATCCTCGCAATTCATTATCTGGTGTAGTAACTCCAAGTCAGGGGCCCATCCATCCATCCATCCATTTTTTACCGCTTATTCCTTTTGGGGTCGCGGGGGCGCTGGTGCCGATCTCAGTTACAATCGGGCGGAAGGCAGTATGCACCCTGGACAAGTCGCCACCTCATTGCAGGGCCCAAGTCAGGGGTGTGGAACTCATTTTAGCTCAGGGGCTAAAATGAGGAAAAGCTATTCCCCAAAGGCCGGACTGGTGAAATCATAACTTAAAAATAAAGTCAACTTCAGATCGTTTTCTTTGTCTTAAATTTGGCACGAAGTAGAACCAGCACATTCTGAAAATTCACACACTACAAATACTAATTTTGTCAAAACAATTCAAGTTAGTTAAAAAATTCTGAGGGGAAAAAAAATGGTGCTGTTTCAAAAACACCATGAAGAACACAAACTCAGACTTTGCCTGCGTGTATACACAAAGCCATTCCACGTCAAGCGCTTCCTGTTTGGCATTCTCACGCCGGCAGTTCATCCAATAAAGAGGTGTTTGGAAAACTAACGAGTGTTTCGTCAAACTGGCACCTGCAACTGCCACGACACATTCATTGATCTTCATTTAAATATTACAATTATAAAATAAACAAAACAATTATCAAAATGACAGCAAAGCTGAAATCGAGGAAACATAACTACAAATGTAACCAGTGGTAGATTTAAGCATGAAATAAAAACAAATGTAGAAAGACACATTTTTACGATGGAGTTCAGGGTGCGTATATCGTGCTGTCAACCAAATATGAACTCCGCACAGAACTTTAACTACAAAGATGATAGTCATGTTGACTTTAATTCTTTGCATCTTACCGTTTCGTTATTTTATCATTGAGTAGATAGTTTACAATGACTATTGTGCGTAGTGTCTGCATCAGTCTGCCGCCATCTGCTTAAATGCCTCAAATGTTTTGTGTCAAGGTTGCGTGTATTTTCAATGTACGTACAGGGTTAACAGGGGATAAAAACAAAGCAATTAGTGAAGGTGTGCATACGCAGCAACATTCTTGAGGGAAGGGCAGAGACAGAGAGAGCGAGGTAGTGGACTGATTGGCAACCAAGCCATACTTGGTCAACAGCCGAGGGTGGCCGTATAAACAACTTTAACACTGTTACAAATATGCGCCACCCTGTGAACTCACACCAAACAAGAATGACAAACACATTTCGGGAGAAAATCCACACCGTAACACAACATAAACCCAACAGAACAAATACCCAGAATACCTTGCATCACTAACTCCTCCGGGAAGCTACAATACACCCCCCCCCCCCACACACACACAAACACCTCAACCCCGATTACGTCACATCAAATATTCCACTTTGAAAAATATCTTTGGTGGAAGATTTTGCATATTTTGTGTTTGCCATAAAAAATGTGTTTTGTTTGACAAAAAAGGGCGGAAAACAAACAAACAAAAAAACAACATAAAAAATAACTAGAACATTTTGAAATGAGGAATAGATCTGAAGTTGATGTAGACTCCAGAGATTTAAGCGTTAAATATAAAACGTATGTATGCCCTGGCACACCACTATCATCATTTCATGACCCAAGCAAAACACTTTTTATACTTTTATACTGAAATAAATACACCTACAACTTATTAAATAAAAACAGAAAAAAACTACAGGCGGCGGTAAAGTTTAGATCCATGTAGGAAAGAAGAAAGTGAACTGAATACATTTATATATGTATACAAATGTGTCTTCTTTTTATATTCTTTATTTTAATGAATTAAGTAACATTTATGACAACCTTTTTTCCAAAACACAATTAATAATGTGACATATAACAGGACAATGCAAACGTTTATCTTTTGTTTTCAAAACGCTTACAAAATAGTGGGACCCCATTTTTATGACTTGATGGGGTCCCTGGGACCCCATTTTGAAAATTCCTAAAACTGCTGTCAACAGAGCAAAAAAAAAACGCTTTATTTAAATAAATATATTATTTATAAACCAAGATGAAGTATCATTGGCAAATTGTCACCTAGTCCCGGCCTCGGCACGCATATATGTGTCCTCTTTTTGGGATTTCGCAATATGGTCAGCCTAGTTCAGGACAACATAAACAATTACAAAGAAGGGGATGTACACCACTTTTTTAGTGTTAAATTTGCAGATGTGATTTTATTTATTTGAGGTCAAGTAACCGTGAGCTAAGTACTGTTAGAACTGCGACATTAATGAGTACCAAATGTCTTGTTTGACTCCACTGTGAACATACTTCTGGCACCATGACATCAATGATGAAGCCAATTGTTTTTTGAGGGCAGTGTAGCCCGACAACAACATTGGCTTGAATAATTTGATGAGCTCATTAATATGTTGGACAAAGAAATGAAAAATAAACATTTATTAGTACACTCTTTGACAAAAATTACCACTTTTCAAAAACTCCTCGAAAAATATTGCTGACGTGTTTTTCACCGAAACAAGTTGGCCTCGCATTCATTATTGTTTTCAGGGCTTGTTTCCCTCAGGGTCCCGTTGGACTGTTAGTTCCTGTAATGCAGGGGTCTCAAACTCAATTTACCTTGGGGGCCACTGGATGCAGAGTCTGGGTGAGGCTGGGCCGCAAGAAAATATTTCCTTAAAAACATTTTTTTTTAAATGTCTTTTTTTTCCCCAACACAAAATAAAATCAAACTATAAATGAACAAAATGAGAATGAAGTAATGTGAGGCAATACAATTTAAACAATTACAAAAACAAATAACGGTTCGAATCGGTCCAGGTTGTCAGGGACTGTTATTACCGACGGACAGGTGTCGCGGTGTGACTGCAGCCAGGCACGCAAGAAAACCCTCGTCTCCATGGCAACGTTTCTGTCGCTTTCACTCATTTGCCGCTTTTCCACTAACGCAGGGGTAGGCAACGCAGAACATTGAAAGAGCCATTTTGGACCCAAATAACAAAAAACGTTTGAATACAAGTTGAAAAGGGTTTGCAAATCCTTGTATTCTGTTTTTATTTACAAATTACGTGCCAACTTCACTGTTTTTGGCTTTTGTAAACAATACAGACATTTAACAGAACTGTTTTATCTATTTTACGGAGGAATGTAGTTAATCATAGAACTGGCAAAGTGTTGATTTTGAATTGATAATCTTGTTGAATCGATTCTGAATCTAATCGTTACCCCCAAGAATCGAATTGAATCGTGTGGTGCCCAAAGATTCATAGTCCTACAAATTATTAATTTTAGATTTGTGCATATATAAATGGACCAACATTAGTGTTGAGTTTGTAGACACTATGTAGATTTTTATTTAATTAAAAAGTATTTGTATTTGTATCTTTTTAAATCACAGTTTTTGATCTTGCGTTAAATGTTTTTTCTGCGTTTCTGTTTTTAACTGTCAAGTGTGAAAAGGAATCCCAACACAATTTAAAAGACAGCGGCACAAAAGTACATTGACAAAACGTATTTGCGGGTTAAGATGATCATTTGAAAGTATTTATTGTTTTTTGACCTGCATGAAATGATAAACAAAGTGATGAAACTTTCCGTTTTGTCAGAAAAAAATGTGTACTGCAGAAAGTAAAAATATTTAAACATTCTGTCCGACTTTCTTGTGAGTATTAAATCAATTGTTGCTTAAGGCGGTGGTTCTCAAATGGGGGTACGCGTACCCCTGGGGGTACTTGAAGGTATGCCAAGGGGTACGTGAGATTTTTTTTAAATATTCCAAAAATAGCAAGAATTCAAAAATCCTTTATAAATATATTTATTGAATAATACTTCAACAAAATATGAATGTAAGTTCATAAACTGTGAAAAGAAATGCAACAATGCAATATTCAGTGTTGACAGCCAGATTTTTTGTGGACAAGTTCCATAAATATTGATGTTAAAGATTTCTCTTTTTGTGAAGAAATGTTTAGAATTAAGTTCATGAATCCAGATGGATCTCTATTACAATCCGCAAAGAGGGCACTTTAAGTTGATTACTTTATGTGTAGATATCTTTATTTATAATTGAATCACTTGTTTATTTTTCAACAAGATTTTAGTTATTTTTATGTCTTTTTTTAACCAAATAGTTCAAGAAAGACCACTACAAATGTGCAATATTTTGCACTGTTATACACTTTAATAAATCAGAAACTGATGACGTAGTGCTGTATTTTACTTCTTTACCTCTTTTTTTAAACCAAAAATGCTTTGCTCTGATTAGGGGTACTTGAATTTTAAAAATGTTCACAGGGGGTACATGACTGAAAAAAACGTTAAGAACCACTGGCTTAAGGCCTTAATATTCGCAACTGTATTTTAATTGCTTTTAATGCTTTTCAATGGAAACCCTGTTTATGATTAAATATTTATAAATAATAATGTACAAATAATCCACAAAATAATGGATTTTTATTGTGTTTTATTCAAATTACAAGCGTATTTTTAAAGAAAATACGTCATTAGGTGCAAACAAAGTGTCTTTATTGGCGATAATACAGCAAAATGATGTCATTTCACACACACTTCACAGTCTACTTCCAAAAACGTAATCAAAGTATTAGCCATATGCTGCCCCCTGTTGGCTGCAACGGTGCATTACACCGGCGTTAACACGGACTTAAAAGCTACATTTCTTCAAAAAGATATACTTCCTTTTATATTTCGAGTCCGTGCTGCCCTGCTACTGTCAAAATATCTGATCAAATAAATACATTTTGTATGTACACATTTTTCTGTAGTGCAAACGTACAGCATAGAGTTCTATTATTCTGGTCAAATAAAAAGTATATACATAAAATAGATTTCATTTAAATAACTCTCTCGCCAACAGTACAATTCTATACTTGGTAAATAAGCACGTTAATCCGTCATGGAAATATCAACGACAAAACTAAAGTATATAAAAAATAATGAGCTAAAGTGAAAAAGGAGGATTGAGGAGCAGAATAGATGAAAAGTGCCTATGACGGGGCTCGCAGTACTTTTATTTATCTCTCCCACTTAAACCTCGGAATGACAGTACTACAGCAGGAATAAAAATGCAGTGGGAAATTTAAAAAAATAGGCCACAGTGTCAGTTTTTTCCGCCTCCAAAAGAAAAAAAAAAGGCATATTTAGGAGTCCATGTGATGCCTGCATAAAAACCCAGCTCTCTTTCTCTGCCTCCAAACACAGCAGGCATCCTCCAAAAATAGAAAATATACAAGAACGCAAAGTCAATTAGTCCAGGGTCAAACCGGGGCCATCGTTAAAAACATTTGAAGTCATATTGATGGAATATAATTCTACAGTGCGCTGCAGTGACGTGCGGTCAGGGGCGTCGTGGAAAAAAACAAAACATGGAATAAGTATGATTCCTTTCAGAATCGATTCTCATTTCAAAACGATTCTCACGATACATTATTATTATTGTTACTATTATTGGCAGATGCGCACATTCAGCCTATTTATGCTGGACAAATTCAATTGACATTTTTTTTTATTATGATTCTGAATCATTACAAATATGTTCAAGAATCGATTTTTAAAAAGGCCATCTCTTGGCCTTATACGTCAGAGGAGTAGCTTTTGTAACCTTTAACCAGTTTTGAAAAGGTCTTATTATACTTTATATACTAAATCGGAAGTTCTGAACTTTTTCCACTACACACTCAAATATTCACGTGAATTGATTTGAAACATATTCAATAATTATGTTTAACCTACTTACAGGTTACACCCCTGTCAACTGATAGGAAGGCATGTTTTCATCACAGATACTATTTTCAAGGCTTATGTCAGGCTGATTAGAAATATATATACTAATCAAATATACTGCGAAAGACGGGAGTGATGGAAATAAATACACAGAATTTCGCTGTCCTAAAATAAAGGAATTCTAACGAAATGAATAATAAATAGTTTTTTTGTTTTTTTAACTAAACTGTCAATGAAATTTAAGTGCAACTTTACCAATTTAGTCATAATTTTTGCGCTTGAGCAACTTCTCTACAACTTTAGCTCCAGACTTTTTCTGTTTGTTTGATATGCTCATTGCTGGTGGAAAAATGTATTACAGCTCAGTACCACTGCGGTTTGTATGAGAAACAGATATTTTGAGAGCAGGTGGGTAAAGTGTCTTGCCCAAGTACACGACGGCAGTGACGAGGAAGGCAGAAACGGGGATCGAACCTGGAACCCTCAAGTTGCTGGCATGGCCACTCTACAGTCTTTTCCACACATTACACGGCCTGCCACAAATTAATTTAGACCGCTAAGGAATTGATTTGGTGATATCTGCTCTTTAACACATTACAACGGGACTGCGCAGCTTGTCTTTCCAACTCTGTGGCATCGTAAATCCTGTCTTTTGACGCACATGTGTAGCATTAGCATTTTCCAGTCTTACGGGAAACTACAATTGCTCTTCTCAACGAGCAGCGGGTGCATAAAAAAAGGAAAAAACTGATATTTGTAAATTTATTTAGCTTTTTATGTTTATTGGTTACTTTTGGGCAGTCACAGTAACCTTAAAAACGTCACGTACGTGCGTCATGCCCAACTTTGCAAGTTACTGTGTAAAAGTGAATGCAAACGAGTTTACATAACGAGTTTACAGTATCAAAAATATATTTTTAGGGCTTTTTTTGGAGGGGTGCGCTCATAATTTGAGGAACACAGTGACCCTGACAAACACCAAACATAAGACGGTCTGTCTTTAATTTAGAGTGCCGACCTCCCCGCACGTCGCTGCTGCAAGTATTCCCACAAAAATAAGCGGGCTGTCGACCGGTCGAGAGAACAACGGGAGAAGTCACCGCCATTTCGAACCGCGGGACAAACAAACGCGGTTTCGCCGCACAAAACGGTCACACATTGTAATGATGTCACAGCATCCACGTTGTGTTACTTTGTGCAGCGCGTGCCACAGGACATGGTTCACAAAAAGATGTTTCCCATGATGCACTGCGTCTACATCAGAGTGGATGTGCTAACCTCAAATATTTTGTCCAGTGAAGGTGACATGTTGTACATATCTATAATATATATATATATATATATATATATATATATATATATATATATACATATATATATATATATATATGTATATACACATATACATATATATATATATATATATATATGTATATACACATATACATATATATATATATATATGTATATATACATACACATATATGTTTATATATACATATGCATATATATACACAAAAATATATATATGTATATATATATATATATATATATATTTAAAATGAGTACTTGGTACAGGCGGCGTCCTCTCCGAGTGTGCGTTAAGGCTGGTGAGGGTGGCCTGCCTCGTCCGCCAGGTTGAGAATGTACCCCGCCATGTCGTTGTCGGTGGGGAAGTCGGACATCACCCACGAGTCGTTGGCGGCCGTCACTTGCAGGCGACACATGGGGCAGTTTCGGCTTTGCCCGCTCCTGTGGGAAGAATATAGGTGACGCACACGTGACAACCATGCTCGCAGTCATAGTAGGTATTGGTCCGATATCGTTCTCTGTGTTAAAGTTAAAGTACCCATGATTGTCACACACACACACTATGTGTGGCGAAATTATTCTCTGCATTTGACCCATCACCCTTGATCACCTCCTGGGAGGTGAGGAGAGCAGTGAGCAGCAGCAGTGGCCGCGCCCGGGAATCAATTTGGTGAGTCAACCCCCCATTCCAACCCTTGATGCAGAGTGCCAAGCAGTTTGTTAGTTTTAGAATCACTTTAGTTGATGTGAATGGTTCCAAATTTGTTGTGGACTATTCCTACTTTGTCACAAGAACGGAGAAAACGAGGGCAATATCGTTTCAGATTACGGCTGATATTAGAGGTGCACTCTGATTATCGCTAATCATCAAATTTATAATTAGAGGCTGTCAATAAGGGTTGACATTTTTACCTACACAATATGCATCAATATGGTTGCTAAAGGTAAGGGTTTTTTGATTTTTCTGATCAATTGTAAGAGCACAAAGTGACTTTGGCAGAGAAGCGCATACAGGACAATTGGACATGTGCTCGAAGACCAAAACATCAAAAAATGTGACAGAATTTTAGCCTAAAAATAACAGTACCCATTTTTTAGAATAGAGTTTTATTGTCATTATTGCAATGAACAGGTTCAAAGAACAACGAAATTGGAGGTAAAGTACTGTGAAAACAAAGATCGTAGATTTTACATTAAAAAAAAAATAGGTACTGTTTTTTCAATTTACAGTGATTATGTGTAAAAAAAAAATGTTTACCTTTTTTTTTTTTTACTTAAAAATAAAAGTGGTACGGTTTTTCACATTACAGTAATACTCTGGGGGGAAAAAACGGCGGTGGATTTCACGGTAAAAAAAACTGGCAGCTCAGTCGTCAGAATTTTACCATAAAAATAAGAATGGTACCATTTTTGTCAATTTACAGTAATTTACCATTTATTTAGCATAAAAAATAAAGTAGTACCATTTCTTAATATATTATGATTCCCTGTAAAAAAAACAAAAAAACAACTTAAATTTTACGGTTGAAAAAAACATTTTTTATTTTTTTCACAGAAATGCATTATAAATAAAATCTTAGATTTTATGGTAAAAAAAAATCAATAAATACAACTGGCAGCTCAGTTGTCGAAATTCTACCCAGAAAATAAAAATGCCACCGTATATTCAATTTACAGTACCGTATTTTTCGGAGTATAAGTCGCACCTGCCGAAAATGCATAATAAAGAAGGAAAGAAACATATAAAAGTCGCACTAGAGTCGCATTTTTGGGGGAAATTTATTTGATAAAACCCAACATCAAGAATAGACATATGAAAGGCAATTTAAAATAAATAAAGAACAGTAAACAACAGGCTGAATAAGTGTACCTTATATGATGCATAAATAACCAACTGAGAAGGTGCCTGGTATGTTAATGTAACATATTATTTTAAGAGTCATTCAAATAACTATAACATATAGAACATGCTAAACGTTTACCAAACAATCTGTCACTCCTAATTGCTAAATCCGATGAAATCTTATACGTCTAGTCTCTTACATGAATGAGCTATATAATATTATTTGATATTTTACGGTAATGTGTTAATGATTTCACACATAAGTCGCTCCTGAGTATAAGTCGCGACCCATGAAAAACTGCGACTTACAGTCCGAAAAATACGATAGTACCATTTCTTAATATATTATAATTCCCTGTAAAAAAAAAAAACAACGTAAATTTTACGGTTAAAAAAAACACAGCTCAGTCGTCAGATTTTTTGCATAAAAATAAAAAATGTACCGTATTTTTTATTTATATCACAGAAATGCATTATAAATAAAATCTTAGATTTTATGGTAAAAAAATAAATAAATACAACTGGCAGCTCGGTTGTCGAAATTCTACCCAAAAAATAAAAATGCTACCTTATTTTCAATTTACAGTAATTATGTGTTAAAAAAAAAAGGGGTTGACATTTTTACCTACACACATGCCCGCTCCCTTCTTCCCCCTCTGTCTGCTCCTTTGCCGATGTAAGTGCCATCCCTCCATTTTCTACCTCTTGTCCCGTTCGGGGTCGCGTGGGGTGCTGGAGCCTATCTCAGCTGCATCCGGGCGGATGGCGTGGTACACCCTGGACAAGTCGCCACCTCATCGCAGGGCCAACACAGATAGACAGACAACATTCACACTCACGTTCACACACTAGGGACCATTTAGTGTTGCCGATCAACCTATAATAATAATCAATATTATACCCATTATAATATTAAAATATAGTTACTTAGCATTCAGTCGGCTTTCGAACAATTTTTTTGAGCCCGGTCAAAAAGTTTGGACACCCCTGCTATAGAGCCTAAATCAGTATTTCAGGTCTATAATGTAAACTACGCTCTTCCTAACAAAAGAAATGACTTTTATATTCTCAACTCCTGAAATCAAACAACTTCCGCACTATCTCCTCCTGGTTACCATTTATCGATGCACTTCTGGCAGAAGCTGTGCGCGCAGGGCAGAATGAGGTCAGCCTTCCCGTCCATACAGATGCAGCATTCCTCCTCATCGGTCAACTCCTTCACTCTGTGAGGGAAAACGGAAGTGAAAGGCGGACGTCATTCGCCGAGCCACACGCGCACACGCACCTGCCCATCCACATGCTGGCCTGGCAGGAGTCGGCGGCAGGAAGCTGGGCGGACGAGGCCTCGGTGGCGCCCTCTGCGGACAACACCCCAGCAGCCTGACTGGTGACGTCGCGATACAGGTGGATGAACTGGTACAGGTTCATGATGCGCGATGCTTCCACCATGCCGGTGTCCTTGTTGATCTGGCGGGGGTTTAAAGCGTTAGTTCGCGTCAAAATGACCAGTGAACGTTTCCCGGCCTCACTTTGGTGCAAACAACCCTGACGGCCACCTTCCACAGGGCGGTGGCGTCGGATCCCGGCTGGACTTCAAACAGGAGGTGCTTCTGTTGCCCCGCGGCGAGCTTGGCGGTCCTGAGAATCAAAACGGCGGACTTGTATTGCAGGCCAGGTGGTAAGCGCTCGGTGGTGTGATATCTTACACGTCGTTGAGCTCGGCCACTCTGGCCAGAAACTCCTCGTAGGTGAGGTAGCCGCTGTCCCGCACCAGCCCGGCATGTTTCACCAGCTTCTCAGGTAGACGGGTCATCAGCGCCTGACCTGAGATCTGCTGGCCCATCCCAGCAGCGGGCGTGCTAACACAACGGCAGCAGACGGTCCAACCTCATTCACTTCTGCTGGAAAGAGAAGCAAACGCAGGTACCTTTCAAAACAAAATTACTGCATGGCTACCTTTCATTTTATTACGTCAACTGTCAAAAAAATTGTATGTAAATTATCAAAAAACTTTCCGTTCTCTTGACTTTTCAGTGAACAAACGAAAACTGTCTTTGTTGTACCAAGCCAAAGGCTGGTAAAATTCCATTGTGTACGACGGGAGGAGACGGGAGGGGTTATCTATTGTGATCCAAGACCCGCCCAAGCTCGATCCAGGACCAGTCCAAGCCCGAGGCATCTTTTTCTTTTGTGCTAATGTGACCGAAAACAATGGCTGTTTAGATACCCCCCCATTCCTTTAGAAAGAGCTGTTGTTGTGTAAACAGGGAAAGTCCGAATAAAAAGAGGTGGCGTACAATCTTTCGCCAGAGCGTGGGTGACATTGTAAGAGGTTAAAGGTCGACACGTGTCTCCTCAAATTGAGCAAAATTGAATTCTGTCTCAATTTATTTTCTTCTCGTTTTGTTTAATAGATGTCATCGATGTTTGAACCTTACATCAACCAGCAGCATTTCACCCACCCAGTTGTTTTGTGGGTTTGTTTGTGGTTTCGGCGTTTGCAGAATGTTTACCTTCGCTTTTGTTTTTGATCTCCAACCTTTTTTAACCTTTGTTTTGCCGTCTTTTAGGTTTCAAATCATTTCTGTTTGGATATTCCTGCCTGTTTGTCCCTAGAGATTTTCTTTCCAATTCGATACTGTGTAAAAGTCTGGCTGGTATCAACAATACCAATCTGATACTTTGTTCAAATATATCTAATGTGTCCCACAAAATGTAAAAGTGTAAAAAATCACAGAGCGAAACAAATGACAGTGTTATTCTGCACTGAATACGTTATGTGTGTATGTGGTGTCTCTGAATAACCAATGATAAAAGGATACTCGGGCTGCAAGATTAATCGACATCAAATCAACAATTAGGGTTTTAATTAGTGCCTTAACGTAAGCGCTAGGTACTTATATCGTTAAGATTTTATCGGTACGATACCCTTATCATTATTCCTTATCCTTACTTTGTATTACTAATAGAGTATATTGTGAATAGATTGTGAACAGGAAGTGAACAAAAGTGTTAGCAACTACTATGAAAAGGAAAAGGGATCGGATTAAATCAGCTCAGCTTTTTCGTATTCCTTTTCGAACGTGTTGAAAAGAGAAACCAGAACTTTTGACGTATCATGTGGTATAAATGCATTATTGAAATTAACTCTAACAGCTCAACATGAGTAACTCAATTTGAAGTGTCATAAGAACAAGAGCAAAGCATCTACTTGTATGACCCAATTCAAACAACCTTCCCTAGTTATGACGCAGGAAAACAAATTCTACATACACTATCATACGTAGAACAACCTGCTTTCTTTGTGGATATCATTAAGTGTCCAATCGGCATAAGAATGTGAAATTACACCCATTTAAATCCATTGCAAGGCATGATGGGAAAAAAATGCTAAACACTCTCCACAGTTATCCATGTTTGACTCGGAGCTGCTTGATATTTTTAATATTTCTTATCGATACCGGTCTTTATCGGTACTCCTATTGGTAAAATATGATAAAATATTGGCCTGTAGATTAATGGATGGCTAAGAGAAAACAGTTGACAAAACACTGTCGTGACTATTCGTGAGTAAAGTGCGTTCACTTCAAACTGACACAGCGCGCGTGACTTTGTTGTGTGACAAACTTTTGTGTGTTGTTGCTTCCTTATTTGTCATTATTCCAAGCAGATTTGAATGTGTAGCAGCTCAACTGAATGTGACAGCGTGTCATAATTACGTCCGTAAACCGGAGAAAAAAATACGGATAGCAGTAATGTTAGTCCAGAATCTTCATAGTCCTCATGAACCAAACTAATTAGGAACCGGAACCAAAAAATACCGGTACTCTGCATATATCCCGAGTAACCACAAAAGGTGGGGGGTTTTATTTCTCGCCATTACTGGCATTTGAGTGACAGTCTGCAAAGTAAGAAAAATTAAAAGGAAAACAATATGATTAAAAATTAAAATATCCTGTTCTGGGAATATTTCAGCTTTAAACCGGATGGGCAATATGAGGCCATCAACACAGATGGACGAGCGAGAATGCTGTGATGGCAACAACAACAAAAAAAGACAACGCCTGACCTCATTTTTCTAACTGAGGATAAAAAAATGTACTTCAAAATTTGCGATATTCATGAGTAAAATTGGTATTTAATAAATTAGAGTCCATTGTATTTTAAAGTAAAGTTCTAATTCTTCTTTAAAAGGTGCAAAAAAACAGGTCAGGCATTGAGAAACTTACATTTATGAAAATACAACTTAGTACCATGAATTGATTAATGTGGACCCCGACATAAACAAGTTGAAAAACTTATTCGGGTGTTACCATTTAGTGGTCAATTGTACGGGATATGTACTGTACTATGCAATCTAGTTAAAAAAGTTTCAATCAATCAATCAAGCCAATATTTTATTTTTTTCCCAAGATGGCGCCGCTGTAGTGGCTGCTGTTGGCAGGAACTCTGTGCTCTTGTGTCATCCTTTTGAGTTTCCCTCTTGTTTTATATATATATTTTTTTGCCTTTTGGTCCGGGACCCTTTGGGACTGTGTGACAAGGGGTGGCCCTTTTGTGACTTCTGCGGTGCTTTTTGTGGACTTCTGGATCTGCCTCCCGGGAGCCTTTTGGCCATGGAGACCAGCTGCTGGGTCTCTGCTACACCAGAGTCAGTTTGGAGAGACTGGAGGAGATGCGGATGAAGAGACAGGGCTGCGGAGCTAGCACTGAGCGCCGGGACGGACAAGCTTCACAGTGTCTTGGCTGAATGAGCAGGAATCGAACACCTCAGTCTTCTTGGACATATCCTCGCTCATCCATGCGGACTGGAGACTGGCCGAGAGTTGGTTGGCGGCCGAGAGTGGAGTCAGCTCTCTTGGTTGCTTTGTTGGGTATGCTCCTGTCTCTGGCCATGCTCCCTCCTACCCAGCAGACGATGGCGTGGAACACGGCAGAGGGCACCACAGATTGTATGTTTCTTTTACTTTTTATTCATAGCTGTATGTAGAAGTGGCTGGTTGTATCAGCTCTGCTGCTTTAATGTCTGTCATGTCCTTTGTTTTCTTTGATGTTTACCTCTTACACACATGTAAGAGGGATGTGTAGATTAGATTAGATTGGATAGTACTTTTTTTATTCCTTCAGGAGAGTTTCTTTAGGAAAATTAAAATTTTCATCACAATCCCATTCAAGATCAGACAAACATTACAGGGAGACAGAACAGGATCGCTGATGGGTCTGCCAGCTTCCAGCGCCCCTTACAAAAAAGATGAGATGCAGGTAAACAAGTGGGGTCGAATGGGAGAAAAAAATAGAAGATTAAAATAAAATAAAAAAGCCGGGGCCACTGGAGATGGGGTCCAGACTGAGGCCAAGGGGAAAAAAAAAACAACAACTCATAGCCATAGTACACATCCCTCGTACATGTGTGCAAGAGGGAAACATCAAACATCAAAGACCACAAAGGACATGAAAGACATTAAAGCAGCGGATACAACCAGCCACCCCTACATACAGCTATGAATAAAAAGTAAAAGAAACAGACTGTGGTGGCCTCTGCGGTGTTCCACGCCATCGTCTGCTGGGGTGGAGGTAGCATGGCCAGAGACAGGAGCAGACCCAACAAAGCAACCAAGAGAGCCGACTCCACTCTAGGCCGCCAACCAACTCTCTGCCAGTGTCCAGTCCGCATGGATGAGCGAGGATACGTCCAAGGAGATTGAGGTGTCCGACACCTGCTCACCCAGCCAAGACATCACGAAGCCTCTCTGTCCCGGCACTCAGTGCCAGCTCCGCAGTCCTGTCCCCTCATCCGCAGTCCTGTCCCCTCATCCGCATCTCCTCCAGTCTCTCCAAACAGACTCCGGTGTACTATTGCAATGAGTTGTTGTTTTTTTCCCCTTGGCCTAGGATCAGACCGATTTTTTCTTTTAATTTTAATCTTTCATTTCTTTCTCCCATCCCCCCCCCCTTGTTTACCTGTACCTCACTTTTTTTGTAAGGGGCGCCGGAAGTCGGTAGACCCGTCAGCAATCCTGTTCTGTCTCCCTTTAATGTTTGTCTGATCTTGAATGGGATTGTGCTGAAAATTTTAATTTTCCTGAAGGAACTCTCCTGAAGGAATAAATAAAGTACTATCTATCCATCTATCTATCTATCTATCTATCTATCTATCTATCTATCTATCTATCTATCTATCTATCTAACTACCTATCTAATACAGTGGTTCTTAACCTGGGTTCGATTGAACCCTAGGGGTTCGGTGAGTCGGCCTCAGGGGTTCGACGGAGGTCAAAACACACCCGACTCATCGTGTAAATAAAAACTTCTTCCTATCAGCGTATTACGGATACAGAAACAGCAGAAGTCACACTGATTTGCAGGTGTGTAATTTGTTGTGAGTTTATGCACTGTGTTGGTTTTGTTGTTTGAACAAGGTGATGTTCAAGGACGGTTCATTTTGTGCACCAGTAAAAAAACATGACAACACTTAAGTATGGGGAACATAGTCACCATTAATTAGTTGCTTATTAACATGCAAATTAGTAACATATTGGCTCTTAACTAGTCATTATTAAGTACTTATTAATGCCTTATTCGGCATGGGCTTATTATAACCCTAACCCTCTAACCCTGACCCTAACCCTTTTAAATTAAGTCTTTGTTACTTAGAATATGTTCCCCATACTAAAGTGTTACCAAAAACATATAACTTTGTCTTGAATTTGAAAAAAAAAAAAAAACATTTTATTTTTCACTAAAGAAGGGTTCGGTGAATGCGCATTTTAAACTGGTGGGGTTCAGTACCTCCAACAAGGTTAAGAACCACTGATCTAAAATAATGAGGTTACAAAGGTAAAAACATTTTTCAATTGTTTTTCCCCACACGGTGTAAACGCAAATAGCACATCTTTAAAACAAAGCCCAAGTTAGTCATGAATATTGTCCAGGATGAGGGTGTTTAATTCTAATTGCCAGGAATTGTCTTATATAAACAAATGACTAAGGGCAGCACCGCCACTGCGCTTGCGCATTACGTAGTTACTCAGGCGGAAGAAAAAGTAGTCCCCGCCTGCCCCCAATCTCGTTTAATTTCGACAATATCTCAATAACTGAAGTTCCCAATAACAACATGCACTATCTCAAATAACTATAGCATTAAAAGTATCGATATTTTGATTTGGACACCAATGTTTGGCAGATACAAACCTCTTATCGGCTGTGTAGATATTTCAGTGTCGAGCCGCACATCACTACCCAGAGCTAACATGTATCCATTTGCCTCCTTTATGATTTACCTGTCAGTTAATCATTAAGATCAGGGGTCTCAGACACGTGGTCCGCGGGCTGCAGTTATTTTGCGGCCCCCACCTTAATATTAAAGTCTAATGTTAGTGCGGCCCGCAAGTTTTATATGAACGCCGCTTGACAGCGTTGTGTCATTTGGCTCTAAAATGGCTCTTTCAACGGTTGCCTACCCCTGTGTTAGTGGAAAAGCGGCAAATGAGTGGAAGCGACAGAGATGTTGCCATGGAAACGAGGGTTTTTCTTCACATCGCGACACCGGTCCGTCAGTAACAACAGTCCCCGATAATCTCGACCAATTCAAACCGTTATTTGTAGAGATGTCTTATAATTTTGGAATGCCAATATTATCGGCCGATAAATGCTTTAGAATGTAATATCGTAAATTATCGGTATCACTTTCAAAAAGTAAAATTTATGACTTTATAAAACGCCGCTGTACGGAGTGGTACACGGACGTAGAGAGAAGTACAGAGCGCAAATAAACCTTAAAGGCACTGCCTTTACATACTATCTACAGCTTTTCACACACACACAAGTGAATGCAATGCGTACTTGGTCAACAGCCATACATGTCACACTGAGGGTGGCCGTAGAAACAACTTTAACACTGTTACAAATATGCGCCACACTGTGAACCCACACCAAACAAGAATGACTAACACAATTCTGGAGAACATCCGCACCGTAACACAACATAAACACGACAGAACACATACCCAGAACCCTTTGCAGTACTAACTCTGCCGGGACTCTACAATATTTTCTTTTCTTGCGGCCCAGCCTCACCCGAACTCTGCATCTAGTGGCCCCCGGGTGAATTGAGTTTGAGACCCCTGATTAAGATAGTTCACTTAATGGTTTGGGAATACGGAACACATAATGATCACTTTAGAAAAACACCATTACATTTAAAACACCCACAGCGACAGAAAGACAGTATTTAGGTTGAGAATGTATGAACACACCGATTTGTGTGTAAAATATTAAAAAGACGACACCCTGACACGGCTAGCACGGTTAGCACGGCAATGTGGTGTCGACTCACCTTCGGATAGCGACTACTAAAAGTGGAATTGTGATGTGATCCAGGAATGAAAAAAAACAAAACCGAAATGTTTACCTTGTGGAATTATTTTAGGCAAACTTCGCCACTGCGGCACACTCGGTTTTGTTTGTGTTGACTAGTCACTGTCGCGTTGTGATGACGTCAAGGTGTACTGATTCATGCAGGCGGGCCTTGGTTCACAGCCGACGGAAATCTGCTTAGGTGATTGGTCGATTATTCTGTCGCTCTTATCCTTATCCAATCAGGTAGAACGTTAAACTAGCACGTCCAATAACCGCCATTTCTTTTTATTCAATATACGTACCTATTAATATACATTTAATTAATTATTTTGCAATCAAACATCATAGTAGCAAATTACGGGGAGAATAAAGAAATCTACTGAGATCACCACACGGTGGCAGCAAAGTAACGTAAATGATATTTTTTATGGCAAATTTGAACGCAACCACAATTTACTTTCGAACGGTTTCGTGTTTAAAAAAATATTTTGAATAAAAAACAAATCTATTCAGTATTGAAACATTTGGGGGGAAAAAGACACCAGGCAAGTACAAACAATTTGTTTTTTATATTAGGAAAATGAAGTACAAAGGTTGGACTCTGTATGGGAGGAGTGGTCCGTTCATCTTCTTCCATTTAGGGTCGGGTCGCGGGGGCAGCAGCCTAAGCAGAGAAGCCTACCCCTGCCGGGGGCTCCCGAGGGGTTGCCAGGCCAGCCGGGAGAAATTAGCTGTGTCCCAATTCAGGGTCTGCATTCTTCGGAGGACCCCAGCCTACGCCGCCTCAGAAGGAGGCGTCACCCGTTGTTAAATGGGACAGTCTGGCCTGCGGAGGATACTTACATTTGAAAGTGTATTCGCTGCTGGTGCCGCTGCTTGTACAGTGGGGCAAAAAAGTATTTAGTCAGCCACCGACTGTGCAAGTTCTCTCACTTAAAATGATGACAGAGGTCTGTAATTTTCATCATAGGTACACTTCAACTGTGAGAGACAGAATGTGAAAAAAATAATCCAGGAATTCACATTGTAGGAATTTGAAATAATTTATTTGTAAATTATGGTGGAAAATAAGTATTTGGTCAACCATTCAAAGCGCTCACTGATGGAAGGAGGTTTTGGCTCAAAATCTCACGATACATGGCCCCATTCATTCTTTCCTTAACAAAGCATGATGTTTCCACCCCCATGCTTCACAGTAGGTTTGGTGTTCTTGGGATGCAACTCAGTATTATTTTTCCTCCAAACAAGACGATTTGAGTTTATACCAAAAAGTTATATTTTGGTTTCATCTGACCACATGACCTTCTCCTCATGTGCTCTCTGGCATACTTCAGACGGGCCTGGACATGCACTGGGTTAAGCAGGGGGACACGTCTGGCACTGCAGGATTTTATTCCCTGTCGGCGTGGTGTGTTACTGATGGTAACCTTTGTTACTTTGGTCCCAGCTCTCTGCAGATCATTCACCAGGTCCCCCTGTGTGGTTCTGGGATTTTTGCTCACCGTTCTCATGATCATTTTGACCCCACGGGATGAGATCTTGCGTGGAGCCCCAGATCGAGGGAGATTATCAATGGTCTTGTATGTCTTCCATTTTCTGATAAATGTTCCCACAGTTGATTTTTTCCACACCAAGCTGCTTGCCTATTGTAGATTCACTCTTCCTAGTCTGGTGCAGGTCTACAATTCTTTTCCTGGTGTCCTTCGACAGCTCTTTGGTCTTGGCCATAGTGGAGTTTGGAGTCTGACTGTTTGAGGCTGTGGACAGGTGTCTTTTATACAGATAAAGAGTTCAAACAGGTTCCATTAATACAGGTAACGATTGGAGGACAGAAGAGCTTCTTAAAGAAGAAGTTACAGGTCTGTGAGAGCCAGAGATCTTCCTTGTTTGAAGTGACCAAATACTTATTTTCCACCATAATTTACAAATAAATTCTTTAAAATTCCTACAATGTGAATTCCTTTTATTTTTCTTCACATTCTGTTTCTCACAGTTGAAGTGTACCTATGATGAAAATTACAGACCTCTGTCATCATTTTAAGTGGGAGAACTTGCACAATCGGTGGCTGACAAAATACTTTTTTGCCCCACTGTATTTTCCGCCATCGTCAAAAAGATTTGGGTTGAACAAAGGCGCGCAAAGCATCTTGGGATATGGCGCATTTGGAGGATCTTTCGAATTTGAAAGAATTGGGACTGCCTTCGTGCTGCGTCGTGACGTAAGCGGCCTTCGAATTCGCCCTTCGATGGATGCAGACCCAACGCGTCCTTGGTTTTCCCCTCGTGGCCCAAACACCTCGGGGGAGAAATGTTTGAAAAGCAAAATGCACCTGTGAAGCCCAGAAAATATCAACGGTTCTGATGAAGGCATGGCAGAAGGAAGACAGGAAGGATCAAGACTGAGCGGTCCACAGACTGATAGTTCTGATGATGATCCATTCCTGCTGAGCGGCCGTCACCACGATTCGCACGCACTCGATGTCGAAACCGATCTTGCGGTCCACGTCGACGGCCTCAATCTTCCCGTCTTTGAACTCCCCCAGCGTGATGTAGGACGAGCACTGCCTGCCCTGCTTGCCGGGCACGCTCCTCCGACCCACCTCCAGGGCGCCGCGGTGAAGGATTTCGCTCCGGCGCTCCTCCGTGCCCGTGACCACCTGGATCCGACGGATTCTGGCCGACTTGTTGAAGACGACGACGAAGAAGTCCCCGGTGGACGGAGGCTTCCCCCAGAAGTACTCGTCCACGGTGCTGTAGGCCTTGGCGGCGGCGTAGTTCTCGAAGACGTCGATGTTGGTGTGGAGGCTGGCCGGAGGGTTGTCGGGTATGTCCAGCGAGTCCTCCTCGAAGTCGTCGTCTTTCAGCTTGTTCACATCTCCTTGGTAGGACGAGTAGTAGCCCATGTGCTGGAAGAGTGAGGGCTTGAAGCGGATCACGTCCTTCTGGGCCAGCAGACCCCGGAAGTGGCCCAGGAGCCAGTCGCACGGCATCTCCTGGTAGAACATGAGCAGGAAGCGGGCCAGGCGGGGCAGGTCCCCGGAGTGGTAGAGCTTCCCGATGTAGCCCAGTTTGGAGAACTCCAGCGTCACCCAGTAGGAACCTTCCCTAGAGGCGATCACCTTCTTCAGGGCTGTCGGAAAGTTGCGGGAGCAGCGCACGTCGTCCTCCAGCATCAGGTAGAAGTCCGACAGATTGGCGCAGAAGTTGAGCAGGAAGGCGTAGTCCACGTTCTGCTTGGAGCGGAAGCGCACGCGGTCCTCGGGGTCGTTGTAGTTCCTCTTGAGACCATCCAGGGATGGATAGTACTCCTCCGGGGCCTGGATCACCAGTAGGCGGCCGGCGATGACGTGGTGGCCGAACTTCCTGCTCATCTCCCGCACCAAGTTCTCGCACCAGACCAAGTCGAAGTCGGCCAGGTGGACCACCACCACGATCTCCTTCAGCTCCTCGTAGCTGGACTGGTCGAAGATGGACTTGAGGGTCTCCAGCAGGTAGTTCCCTCGCTTCCTTTTCACCGACGCCAGCCCGATGGTCAGGTACTCTGTGAGGACCAAGGGAGCGTCACGGGCGAAGGGACAGGAAGCGGTGGCGTCACGCGCCGAGCACCTACTTCTCCTGGGGAGAGGAACGCCGGCGAGGTAGCGATACGTCACGTTGATGGTCCCGGAGAAGTTGGACATGTGCTCCAAGGTGCGGACGTATCGCTCGGAGCTCGTATGACGCGCCAGCCTGTCCCACAGCGGACGTTTCTCAGACTCCTGGAAGTAAAAGCAACACGCTTTCAGTCGGGATCCTGACACCAAAACGTCAAAACGTTTGACAGAATTTTAGCGTAAAAATGACATCAGTACAATTTACTGTAAAGCTCTGTAAAAACAAAGACCGTAGATTTTACATTAAACAAACAAAACTGGCAGCTCCGTCGTCAAAATGTTACTGTAAATATAAAATTGGTACTGTTTTTTCAATTCAAAGTCATTACGTGTAAAAAAATATTTTAAGATAAAATAAATAAAAATGTTTACCGTAAAAATGAAAATGGTACCATTTTAATATACCGCAATTCTCTGTGGAAAAAAAACAAAAAACAAAAAACGTAAATTTTACGGTAAAAAAAAACTGGCAGCTCAGTCAGAATTTTACCATAAAAATAAAAATTTTACTGTTTTTTTTTATAAAGGGAGATTTTTACCATTTTTCTTTTTTACCGTAAAAATAAAAGTGGTACGGTTTTTCAATTTACGGTAATGCGCTGTTGAGAAAAAAAACGGCCGTAGGAATTTTACCCAAAAAATAAAACTGATAATGTTTTTTTTTTTGTTTATTTTGTTTTTCTTAATTTCACAGATTTGTATTTTAAAAAGAGACCGAATATTTCATGGTAAAAAATAAACAAACTGGTAGTTGTCAACATTTTACCCCAAAAATAAATATGGTAAAAATGTTTTCAATTTACAGTGAAGCACTGTAAAAACAAAGACCGTAGATTTTACGTAAAAAAACAACAAAAAAACTGGCAGCGCTGTCGTCAAAATGTTACCGTAAATATAAAATTGGTACTGTTTTTTCAATATATATATATATATATATATATATATATATTTTAATGTAAAATAAAATAAAAAAGTTTCCCGTTAAAATGAAAGTGATACCATTTTAATATACTGCAATTCTCTGTGAAAAAAAAACAAAAACGTACATTTTACGGTAAAAAAATACTAACAGCTCAGTCAGGATGTTACCATAAAAATAAAAATGTTACTGTTTTTTTATAAAGTGAGATCTTTACCATTTTTCCTTTTTACCGTAAAAATAAAAGTGGTACGGTTTTTCAATTTACGGTAATGCGCTGTTAAGAAAAAAAAACACGGTAGGAAAAAAAAAAAAAAAAAAAAAAGGCAGTCCACTCTGAATTTTACCGTAAAAATAAAAATGTTACCGTTTTTTTTTTTTGTTTGTTTTATTTTTCTTAATCTCACAGATATGTATTTAAAAAAGAGACGGAATATTTTATGGTAAAAAAACAAACAGACTGGCAGTTGTCAACATTTTACCCCAAAAATAAATATGGTAAAAATGTTTTCAATTTACAGTGAAGCACTGTAAAAACACAAACCGTAGATTTTACGTAAAAAACAAACAAAGAAACTGGCAGCGCCGTCGTCAAAATGTTACCGTAAATATAAAATTGGTACTGTATTTTCAATTTACAGTCGTTATGTGTAAAATATATATATTTTAATGTAAAATCAAAAAAAAAAAAGTTTCCCGTAAAAATGAAAGTGATACCATTTTAATATAATGCAATTCTCTGTGAAAAAAAAACAAAAACGTACATTTTATGCTAAAAAAAATACTGACTGCTCAGTCAGGATGTTATTATAAAAATAAAAATGTTACTGTTTTTTTTATCAAGTGAGATTTTTACCATTTTTACTTTTTCCCGCAAAATAAAAGGTGGTACGGTTTTTAAATTTACGGTAATGCTGTGTTAAGAAAAAAAATGACCGTAGGGGGGAAAAAAAAGGCAGTTCACTCTGAATTTTACCCAAAAAATAAAAATGTTACAGTTTTTTTTTTTTTATGTTTGTTTTGTTTTTGTTAATTTCACAGATATGTATTTTAAAAAGAGACCGAATATTTTGTGGTTAAAAAAACAAACAAACTGGCAGTTGTCAACATTTTACCCAAAAAATAAATATTGTAAAAAAATATTCAATTTACAGTGAAGAACTATAAAAAGCAAAGATCGTAGATTTTATGCAAAAAACAAACAAACTGGTAGCTCCGTCGTCAAAATGTTACCATAAATATAAAATTGTTACTGTTTTTTCAAATCACAGTAATTATGTGTACAAAAAAAAAAAGTAATATTTTTAAGTGAAAATGTTACCATTTTTCTTTTTTACCTTAAAAATAAAAGTGGTACGGTTTTTAATTTACGGTAATGCTCTGTTAAGAAAAAACAACCATTGATTTCACGGTAAAAAAAAAAATATATATATATATATATATATAAAAAAAGGGCAGTTTACTCAGAATTTTACCATAAAAATAAATATGTTATCATTCTTTTTTTTGTTTAGTTTTTTTGTATTTCACAGATATGCATTATAGAAAGAAACCGAAGATTTTATGGTAAAAAATCAAACAAACTGGCAGCTCAGTTGTCAACATTTTACCCAAAAAATAAAAAGGGTAAATTTTTTTTTCCAATTTACAGTAAAGCACTGTAAAACAAAGACCGTAGATTTTATGTAAAAAAACCCAAACTGGCAGCTCAGTTGTCAAAATGTTAACATAACTATAAAATTGGTACTGTTTTTTCAATTCACAATAATTATGTGTAAACAACAACAACAAAAAATATTAAGATGTTGAATTTTTACAATTTTTTTACCGTAAAAATTTAAGTGATACCATATTTAATATACTGCAATTCTCTGTGAAAAAAACACAAACATTCCCCGTAAATTTTAGGGTAAAGAAAAAACTGGCAGCTCAGTCAGATTTTTACCATAAAAATACAAATGTTACTGAAATTTTTACTATTTTTCTTTTTTTCCCTAAAAATAAAAGTGTTACGGTTTTTCAATTTACTGTAATGCTCTGTTAAAATTTTTTTTACGAATTTACGAAAAAAATAAAAAATAATTTTACCATAAAAATAAGAATGGTACCATTTTCTTTTTTTCAATTTACGTGTAAAATTTATGTGTAAAAAAAAAAAAAGCTGGAATATTTTAAAGTGAAACTTTCACAATTTAATTAATTTTACTGTAAAAACTAAAGTGGTACCATTTTTTAGTATATTGTAATTCTCCAAAAATTAAAAAATTAAAAAATACATTTTAGGATAAAAAAACAAAACGGCAGCTCAGTTTTCAGAATGTTTTTGTTGTTGTTGTTGTTTCATTTCACAGAAATGTATTATAAAAAGAAACCACAGATTTTATGGTTAAAAAAAACAAACTGGCAGCTCAGTTTTCAGAATTCAACCATAAAAAAAAAAGTTACCGTTTTTTTTTTTTTTAAATGTCACAGATATGCATTATAAACAGAAACCGCAGATGTTATGGTAAAAAACCAACAAACTTGCAGCTCAGTTGTCAACAAAAAAAAAAATTGTTTGCAATAAAATTCTGGCAACTGAGCTGTCTAGATTTTTTCTAAAAATCTACAGATTTAATTTTTTTTTTTTTTTTTACAGTATAGAGTGAAACAAGCGCAGTCCCAAAGGAATTAATCTGTTCCAGGGTCAAACAATGGCCATCATGACCCTGTCATGGGTTCTAAGTCACACGTTACTGTGCCACCTAAGTGTCCCACAAGCGTAAAAAGAAGTGAACCTCACCAGCATAGATCCGTCATCCATGTAGAGGTTGAAGAGCAGCATGAAGAAGACGAGGAGGCCCAGCAGAGGCAGCGTGGATCTTTTCCTCAAGCACCTCATCTTGTCCACACACTTCCACAAGCACCTCATCGTCTTGTTTCTCACTGTGGGGTAAAGCATTGATTGCCATTCAAACAACTGGAGGTGATGACAAAATGTATATATATAAAAAATAAAAATGCAAAATAGGGTTTTATCAAAGTATATTCTTGCAATTAATAGACATTAAAAAACAAATTATAAATAAATGAATACAAAAAAATATTTACAAAATGCATTAAATACAAATATTATTTTAAATAAACAAACGATAGAAATTTGATTACAAAAACTGAAATAAAAGGAGTTAATAAAACAATCCATTAAAAATAAGATAATAAAATAATAATAATAATAATTACAATAATAATATAGGTAATTAAATATACAGTGATTAGTATACGCACTCTATTATTTGATTTAAAACAAATAATTCAAAATATTTCTGCCATAAATGAAGCGTTTTCAAGCATAAAAATACCTGAATGAACTAAAACGATCAATACTAAAGAATTATTAATGACTACTAGATGAGAAAGTGAATGCGACTAAATGGCTGTTATGTCATGTCAAGAAAGCCCAACATTATTTTTTAGAAGGCTGTAAACATTTGTTTATGATTTTCTCATGAAAATATTCCATTTGTAATTAATAGCATACTAATTCGCCTAAATGTACTCCCCAAGGTCAAGTCCGGAACCAATTAACAGCGATAAACTAGGGTTCAAGGTTCAATCCATCCATCCATCCATCCATCCATCCATCCATCCATCCATCCATCTATCTATCTATCTATCTATCTATCTATCTATCTATCTATCTATCTATCTATCTATCTATCTATCTATGTATCTATCATCCATCCATATATGTATATGTATATATATATATGTACACACTAACATGTGTAAAGATGTATATGTGTATACATACACATATGTATACATATACTGTATATACATATATATATTTATATATATGTATATATATATACCCAAATATATATACATATTTATACACACAATATATATTAAATATATATATATATATACACATACACTATATATATATATGCATATATATACATATATACACAGTATATATACATACACACAAACAATATATATATATATATTTATTTGAATACGAAGCACGATTCTCACGTTGTGCGATTCAGAATCGATTCTCATTTTTAAAAAATCAATTTTATTTTTATTTTTATTTATTATCAATCCAACAAAACAATACACAGCAATACCATAACAATGGAATCCTTTTCCAAAACCAAACCTGACCCAGCAACACTCAGAACTGCAATAAACAGAGCAATTGAGAGGAGACACAAACACGACACAGAACATACTAAAAGTAGTGAAACAAAAATGAATATTATCAACAACAGTATCAATATTAGTTATAATTTCAGCATAGCAGTGATTAAAAATCCCTCATTGACATTATCATTAGACATTTATAAAAAAAATTAAAAAAAAGAACAATAGTGTCACAGTGGCTTACACTTGCATCACATCTCATAAGCTTGACAACACACTGTGTCAAATGTTTTCACAAAGATAAAATAAGTCATATTTTTGGTTTGTTTAATAGTTAAAACAAATTTACATTATTGCAATCAGTTGATAAAACATTGTCCTTTACAATTATAAAAGCTTTCTGAAAAAAATCTACTACTCTGCTAGCATGACAGCAGACTGGGGTAGATCCTGCTGAAATCCTATGTATTGAATGAATACAGAATCATTTTGAATGGGGAAAAAAATCGTTGTTGAATTGAAATTTTTTTTTTAGTTTGAATCGAACCGTGACCCAAAAAATCGATATTGAATTGAATCGTGGGACACCCAAAGATTCGCAGCCCTAATATATATATATATATATATATATACACATATATATATATATATATATATATATATATATATATATATATATATATATATATATATATATATATACTCACTATTATGTTAGATCCACTATGGACTGGACTTTCACAATATTATGTTAGACCCCCCCTCCCCCATATGCTCACATATGCGGTCCTCTCCATGGTTTGTCATAGTCATTCACATTAATGTCCCACTGGGGTGAGTTTTTCCTCTCCCTTATGTGGATTCTGTATCGCGGATGTTATTGTGGCTTTTGCAGCCCTTTGAGACACTTGTGATTTATGGCTGTATGAATAAACATTGATTGACTGATTGATATATATATATATATGTATATACATATGTATATATATACATATGTATATATATATATATATATATATATATACATATATATATATATATATATATATATATATATATGTGTGTGTGTGTGTGTGTGTGTGTAAGCTTGACGAAGTAGCAGGGCAGAGGGATGTCTGGGCGTCCCTGCTTAGGCTGCTTCCCCCGTGAAGCCGAAGAAAATGGATGGAATATTATTCCCTAATGATTGTTAGAAAGAATAGATGAATAAAAGCAAACAACAAACAAAAGCATCTGACAAATTAGTTTTGCTCCTTGTTTGTCTTCCGAATGAAAAGCCCAAACAATCATCGGTCAGGCCGCATTTATATGGAAATGAATTCCATGAATAGATAAAGCCCTCCTTGTTTACCAAGCGTGCTGTTTGTTTTTATCCACTTCCATCAGTATGATCATTGTCCGCGCTCATTTTTATCACATGCTGGCTTTTTGTTGACGCCAACAATGTAGTAGGTGGCGATGAATGCCAACCAGCTTCCTCCTCGCCTTCCACATCAGACAAAAAGCAGTCGCGTGCACCTGCTAAATATACATAAACACATATTTAATGAACAAAATGAAATACATTCATTCATCAAAAAGGTATTTAACAATAATGAAATAAAATAGGATTGAATGACAAATACACCTTATTTTATTTGAAAAAAAAAAAGAAAATACCTTTAAAGAAAATTAAACTTTATAGTGCTTAACCAAACAAGTTACGGAAACAGCCAGCGCGTCCTGCTTGAAAACTGATCTGTGGCTACCTGATAACCTCTCCTGGAGGAGCGACAGATCAAATGGTCTAAAAAGGTGTCTATTCAAAGACTACGGTGTTTAAATGGATTTGGAGAGGCGGAGCCAACGGGCCGACGGCGGGGCAGGGCACACGGCAGCCCTGCCCAAGATGGCGGCAAAGAGGCGGAGGATGCGGCGGAGCGGAGAGGCGGGGCGTGCCGGGAGCGACGCCGCCGCAATCGAATTCAGGTGCATGGCTCACACACCGGTAAATTATTAACATTTCTCCTGACAATGTATAAAAGAGGAGAAAGAGGAGAGAACAGGGAAGAAGGTGGTGGAGTGTCCGCAGCAGATGCAGCGCAGGAGAAGCGAGAGAAACAGAAGACAGCACACGAGAGACGACGGCAGGGCGGAGGAGAACCTGAAAAGCGATCCGAGCTGCAGAAAAGCTTTATTTCAAAATAAAGAGTCAAACATGCTCAAGAGCAAAATGTCCTTCCTTGATGGTCCTGGGAACCCGCACGACAGCAATAGACTGTCACAATGAGTTTTAAGATGGGACATAAATGCTTCTACTGAGGTAGCATCTCTAACTGTGAATCACTAGTCGGAGTTCTTAGAATGCAGATTTCTGTCCGGGATACATGGTACAAAAAGAACCAAACTTCATGAATGTTTTTGTGACCAACAAGTATGTGCTCCAATCACCCTATCACAAAAAAACAACAGTTCTCGAAATGATTGGAAACTCAAGACAGCCATGACATTATGTTCTTTACAAGTGTATGTAAACTTTTGACCACGACTGTACATAGTATGAAAAGGATGACAGATGCCGTCTCTGTAACCATGACAACGGAGCACAAGTGAGGGTAAAGAGAGGCCCGTCCATCAAGGTGCCCTCCCGGGAGACGTTTAATCCCACTTTGTGTCAAGAGTGGAGGTGGGCCTGCGTGAAGGACCCCTGGTGGGGACACACACACACACACACACACACGTCCTTGAAAACCAACGAGACACTTGTTGTCGATGCTGCGGCAAAAAGGTGATGGATGGTTTCACTTTGCAGTGACTTTGTGGCCTGTCACATCTAAGCAGGACTCCATCAATAACGCCATTAGCCTCCCGGCTGCAACACTGTAGCACGCCGAGCAACATCCCGGGTGTAACGACCTGTTTTTGGCGACAAAAGTACTCATCGTGCGTTCAAGGTACGCACTTCGTCCCGTATATTTATTCTCGTGAGAATAGAAATTGTCAGGTTCAAACACTGATGACATCTATTGAACAAGACAGAAAGCAAGGAATTAAACAGAGACAGAATAAAATTTGGCTCAATTGAGGAGAGACGTCTGGACTGTACGCTTTGTAGAGTTCCACCACGCTCTGACGAAAGATTGAACGCCTCCTCTTTTATTTGGACTTTCCCTGATTACATGGCAACAGCTGTTTCTAAGGGACGGGGGTCGTAAACAGCGCTCGCCTTTGATTACAAACAGTTCTAAGAAAGGGTCGTAAAACAGGTCAAAGAAACGGTGACTGGAGGGGAGTCAGGCCCTGCTTCCTCTCCCTACTGTAGTTCTCGGGTCAAGACAAAATCTTTCGGTAGATTACAATACATCAAAGAAACAGAACACCTTCATGTTGCTTCCCATCCTACACAGTGGAGTTTCACAAGCCTTCTTCTTGGTCGGATCAAAAACAGCTTTTGTCTTCTCGCCGAAACTCAATGTAACACAAAGTTTTGTGGTCACTTTGATACAATTATTCTGACAGAAATAGTCCGTGAAGGTCCTTGACAACAGTTAAACCGACCGTTTATCCTCGCCTTGGCAGCTGTCACTTTGCCTCAGCTCGCTAGAATCATCCCACCAGCTGCTGCAAATCCGACTACAAATGTCACTTTTTACCAACAGGGACATTTTTTTGTAAAAAAAATTAAATAAAAAGCACATTTGTATATTTTTAAATTCCTTTTTTCTGAGCTACATGCAAACTTATTAGAATTGCTAAGTCACTTTTTCTTTTAGAAGAGTCATTTAGCAACTCTGCTCTCTGTTATTATAATGGTGTCCCGGCCTTAAAACACTAGTTCACGCTACACTTCATAATAGTCACACAACACTTGATTATAGTCACACTACACTTTATGATAGTTACATTCTATGATAGTAATGCGACACTTTGACAATGACACTGTAATACACTTATTGGAAATCATTCTACACTGAATGATAAACACACTACACTTTATGATAGTCGCATGCTATGATAGTAACACTACACTTTCTGTTAATCACACTACACTTTGTGATAATCACATTACACTTTTGATAGTCACACTACACTTATTGATAGTCACACTACACTTTATGTTAATCAGACTACACTTTATGAAAGTCACCCTCCACTTTATGATAATCACACAACACTTACTGATAGTCACACTACACTTTACAATAGTCACACTACATTTTACAATAGTCACACAACACTTTAGGATAGTAACACTACACTTTGTTAAGCACACTACACTTTATGAAAGTCACACTACACTTCATGTTAGTCACAATAAACTTTATGACAGTGACACTACACTTTATGATAGTAACACTACACTTTGTTAATCACACTGCTCTTCATGTTAGTCACACTACACTGTATGAAAGTCACATTACACTTTGTTAATCACACTACACTTTATGATAGTCACACTACACTTTACGATAGTCACACTACACTTAATGATAGTGACATTACACTTCATGTTAATCACACTACACTTTATGAAAGTCACACTACACTTTGTTGATCACACTACACTTTATGATAGTGACACTACACTTTATGATAGTCACACTACACTTTATAATAGCCACACTACACTTAATGATAGTCACACTACACTTCATGATAGTCACACTACACTTCATGTTAATCACACTACACTTTATGAAAGTCACACTACACTTTGTTAATCACACTACACTTTATGATGGTCACACTTCACTTTGTTAATCACACAACAATTTATGAAAGTCACACTACACTTTATGATAATCACACAACACTTAATTATAGTCACACTACACTTAATGATAATGACACTACAATTAATGTTAATCACATTACACTTTATGAAAGTCACACTACACTTTATGATAATGAGACTACACTTTATGATAGTGACACTACACTTTATGTTAATCAAAATACACTTTTTGATAGTCACACTACACTTCATGATAGTCACACTACACTTTATGAAAGTCACACTACACTTTATGATAATCACACAACACTTTATGATAATCACAAAACACTTAATGATAGTCACGCTACACTTTAAAATAGTCACACTGCATTTTATGTTAATGACACTACACTATATGCTAGTTACACTACACTTAATGATAGTCACACTGCACATTTTGTTATTGACACTGCACTTTATGAAAGTCCCACTACACTTTATGATAATCACACAACACTTAATGATAGTCACACTACACTTTTTGATAGTGACACTACACTTTATGATAGTGACACTACACTTTATGATAGTCACACTACACTTTACGATAATCGCACACCACTTAATGATAGTCACACTACATTTTATGATAGTCACACTACACTTTATGATAGTGACACTACAATTAATGTTAATCACATTACACTTTATGAAAGTCACATTACACTTTATGATAGTGACACTACACTTTATATTAATCACACTACACTTTATGATAGTCACACTACACTTCATGAAAGTCACACTACACTTTTTGAAAGTCACACTACACTTTGATAATCACACAACACTTAATGATAGTCACACTACACTTAATGATTGTCACGCCCAGGAAATCATGTTTTGTTTTGGTCATGTTATGTTTTGTTTTTTGGACATTCTGTTCTTGCTTTTGCACTTCCTTGTTTTCTTTGTTTACATAGCAACTCATTAATTTTCACCTGGCCCTCATGTCACACCCCTGTCCTCAGCCCTCACACCTGTTTGTAATGATCATAGTTATTATTTAAACCACAGTTACCTGGTAGTCAGTCTGGCAACTTCACATTCCCCACACATCCCGTATTCCTCAACTCCTTTCATGCCAAAGACCTTGCTGTTCATTTTGTCCACGCCACGTAAGTTTTGTTATTCATGCAACAGTGCAAGTGTTTTTGTTTCATGTTCATAGTTTGTAACCTTTATGCAAGTCATTTGTTTTTCATTTGTCAAGTTTGTTCTCCGCCATTGTGCGCGCCATTTGTTTGCCTTTTTGTAGTTTGTTTGTATAGTAATAAATCAAAATGTACTTACATTCAGGTCTTGCTTGTGCCAATTTCCCTTTACATCGGCGAAACAAACTATCCCATAGTCCAAGTCATAGTCCAAGTGTGACAATGATAATCACACAACACTTTATGAAAATCAAACTACACTTTATGACAGTCACACTACACTTTGTTAATCACACTACACTTTATGAAAGTCACACTACACTTTACAATAGTCACAGTCACACTACACTTTATGATAGTAACACTACACTTTATGTTAATCACAATACACTTCATGAAATTCAAACTACATTTCATGTTAGTCACACTACACTTTATGATAGTGACACTACACTTTATGACAGTCACACTACACTTTATGAAAGTCACACTAGACTTTATGTCAATCACACTACACTTTATGAAAGTCACACTACACTTCATGTTAGTCACACTAGACTTTATGATAGTGACAAAACAATTGATGTCAGTCACACTACACTGTATGAAAGTCACACTACACTTTACGATAGTCACACTACACTTTATGATAGTGACACTACACTTCATGTTAATCACACAACACTTTATGAAAGTCACACTACACTTTGTTAATCACATTACACTTTATGATAGTGACACTACACTTAATGATAGTGACACTACAATTAATGTTAATCACATTACACTTTATAAAAGTCACACTACACTTTATGATAATGACACTACACCTTATGATAGTGACACTACACTTTATGTTAATCACACTACATTTTATGATAGTCACACTACACTTTGTTAATCACAAAACAATTTATGAAAGTCACACTACACTATATGAAAATCACACAATACTTAATTATAGTCACAGTACACTTTACGATAGTCACACTACACTTAATGATAGTCACACCACACTTAATGATAGTCACACTACACTTTAGGATAATCACACAACACTTAATGATAGTCACGCTACACCTTACAATAATCACACTGCACTTAATGTTAATGACACTACACTTTATGAAAGTCCCACTACACTTTATGATAAACACACAACACTGAATGATAGTCACACCACACTTAATGATAGTCACACTACACTTTATGATAATCACACAACACTTAATGATAGTCACGCTACACCTTACAATAATCACACTGCACTTAATGTTAATGACACTACACTTTATGAAAGTCCCACTACACTTTATGATAAACACACAACACTGAATGATAGTCACACTACACTTTATGATAATCACACAACACTTAATGATAGTCACGCTACACCTTACAATAGTCACACTGCACTTAATGTGAATGACACTACACTTTATGAAAGTCCCACTACACTTTATGATAAACACACAACACTGAATGATAGTCACACTACACTTTCTGATAGTGACACTACACTTAATGATAGTCACACTCCACCTAATGAAAGTCACACTACACTTTATGATAGTCACACAGCACTTAATGATAGTCACACTACACTTTCTGATAGTGACACTACACTTTATGATAGTGACACTACACTTAATGATAGTCACACTACACCTAATGAAAGTCACACTACACTTTATGATAGTCACACTACACTTTACGATAGTGACACTACACTTAATGAGTCACACTACAGGCTAGTTGATACAACAACTCCTTTCACACACAAAAGATCAGAAAAACAAATCACACACACACACACACACACACACACACACACACACACACACACACACACACACTCACACACCTGATTTCGCCCACCCAGATTGAGATACATATTTACAAACGGTGTTCCTCCAATAATACTCTGACAGTTTTTCTTTCCAGTATTTTAGTGGCAAGGGCGAGTCACATCCACATGGAGGTCCTCTTATTGGCCGTCACGCCTCATCAGGTCTGCCGCGCGTCGTTAATTTGGGTCAAAGCCGTGACTGAAGAAGAACGTCTGTCCTCGTTAGCGACACGTCAAACACCATCCACCTGGTAGAAGCGTTTTTTTAATACCGGGCGAGCATCGCCTTGTTGGAGCTTCTCATGAAGTGTCTTCTTTGTTTCTTCTTGCAAGTTAAGACAAGACAACGAGGGAGACAATAATCGGAGGCAAACTTTTTCTTTTGTTCGGAGTCAAAAGTTTCGCCCACAAGACGTAAACTTGCTGAGAAATTGACTTTTTTTGTTTTTACTCTTCAAAAAAACTGATGAGTGCTTTACATGATCGCTTCATTTTCCCTACAACTTGGTCTTCATATGGACTTTTGGAACAGACTGCTAAGAAAAACCGAGGTGCCACAGTAGATGCAAAAGTGATCTGGTTCTGTAATAATCCGAGACTATCAATCAATCAATCAATCAATCAATCAATCAATGTTTACTTAGATAGCCCTAAATCACTAGTGTCTCAAAGGGCTGCACAAACCACTACGACATCCTCGGTAGGCCCACATAAGGGCAAGGAAAACTCACACCCAGTGGGACGTCGGTGACAATGATGACTATGAGAACCTTGGAGAGGAGGAAAGCAATGGATGTCGAGCGGGTCTAACATGATACTGTGAAAGTTCAATCCATAATGGATCCAACACAGTCGCAAGAGTCCAGTCCAAAGCGGATCCAACACAGCAGCGAGAGTCCCGTACACAGCAGAGCCAGCAGGAAAACATCCCAAGCGGAGGCGGATCAGCAGTGCAGAGATGTCCCCAGCCGATACACAGGCGAGCAGTACATGGCCACCGGATCGGACCGGACCCCCTCCACAAGGGAGAGTGGGACATAGGAGAAAAAGAAAAGAAACTGGTCTAAAAAGGGAGTCTATTTAAAGGCTAGAGTATACAAATGAGTTTTAAGGTGAGACTTAAATGCTTCTACTGAGGTGGCATCTCGAACTTTTACCGGGAGGGCATTCCAGAGTACTGGAGCCCGAAATGAAAACGCTCTATAGCCCGCAGACTTTTTTTGGGCTCTAGGAATCACTAATAAGCCGGAGTCTTTTGAACGCAGATTTCTTGCCGGGACATACGGTACAATACAATCGGCAAGATAGGCTGGAGCTAGACCGTGTAGTATTTTAGACGTAAGTAGTAAAACCTTAAAGTCACATCTTAAGTGCACAGGAAGCCAGTGCAGGTGAGCCAGTACAGGCGTAATATGATCAAACTTTCTTGTTCTTGTCAAAAGTCTAGCAGCCGCATTTTGTACCAACTGTAATCTTTTAATGCTAGACATGGGGAGACCCGAAAATAATACGTTACAGTAATCGAGACGAGACGTAACAAACGCATGGATATTGATCTCAGCGTCTTTACTGGACAAAATGGAGCGAATTTTAGCGATATTACGGAGATGAAAGAAAGCCGTTTTAGTAACGCTTTATTTATGCGTCCCCTGTGTCCCATTTAAGATCCTGGAGAGGTTGATTTACAGCCGAATTGAGCCATTGGTGGACCCACAACTCCCACCGGAACAAGCCGGCTTCCACCGAGGCCGGTCAACAGTGGATCAGGTAACGCTACTCATTCAGGACATCGAGGACAACTTCCAGCACAACGAGAAAGCTGGAGTAGTATTCCTGGACCCGACAGCTGCCTACGAAGCCGTCTGGCACCACGGACTACACCTGAAGCTGCTAAGGACTATCCCGGACTGGCAAAGGGTGGGGTTCATCATTGCGATGCTCTTAAACCTTAGCTTCACCTTACAGACTAGCGATGGATAGACCAGCAGGCTCCGAAGGCTGAAGAACGGTGTCCCACAAGGCTCCGTCCTTTCACCAATGTTGTTCAACATCTACGTTCAGGACCTGCCGGATACAACATCTAGAAAGTACGGCTACGCAGACGACTTGGCCATCATGCTCCGACGGCCAACATGGAAGGCGATGGAGGATGGTCTCAATCTAGACATGGGTATCCTGGCAGACTACCTCCAGAGGTGGCAACTTCAGCTCAGCATGGGCAAGACGGTGTCGGCTGATTACCACCTCAAGAACAGGGAAGCAGGAAGGGAACTGGAAGTGTATGTTGGCAACAACCGTCTGCAGTTTCAGCAAGCCCCCAAGTACCCTGGCATACGCTTGGACATACACTGTCCTACAAGCAAAACCTGGATGAAATGAAGACCAAGGTTAGAGCAAGGGTCTCGCTCATCCGCCGCCTGGAAGGTTCGACTCGGGGTGCCTCTCCCCAGACACTAAGCATATTTACAGAAGCCCTGGTCCTACCTGTTGCCGAAAACTGTGCCCCTGCCTGGGGCAGAAGTCCACATGTGAATAAGGTAGATACTGTGATCACCAGCCCCCTTCGGATAGTCACTGGTTGTCTTGAAACCCACCCCCATGTCCCACCTGACAGTCCTAGCTGGAATCGCCCCGGTCAGTCTCATACAGGACGCGGCTACCCACACCCTGGCAAGAAAAGGCCCAGGCTCGAGTACTGCAACGCATTTCTCGTCGGGAACCCCAGCAAGAACATTCCGAAGCTGCAAATATACAGGCGGTATAGTTCGGTTGAGGGTTGCAGGTTCGATCCCCACTTCCGCCATCCTAGTCACTGCCGTTGTGTCCTTGGGCAAGACACTTTACCCACCTGCTCCCAGTGCCACCCACACTGGTTTAAATGTAAAAATTAGATATTGGGTTTCACTATGTAAAGCGTTTTGAGTCACTACAGAAAAAGCGCTATATAAATATAATTCACTTCACTTTACTTCACTGGTTGTCTTGGAACCCACCCCCATGTCCCACCTGCCAGTCCTGGCTGGAATCGCCCCGGCCAGTCTTAGAAAGGACGCGGCTACCCTAACCCTGGCAAGAAAAAGCCTAGGCTCGACTACTGCAACGCACTTCTTGTCGGGAACCCCAGCAAGAACATTCAGAAGCTGCAAATATATACAGAATAGTGCTGCCAGGATCCTGATGCCTAGTGGTTAGAGCAGGGGTGCCCATTACGTCGATCGCGATCGACTGGTCGATCTCGGAGGGTGTGTCAGTCGATCTCAAGCCAGGCATTAAAAAATATACATAAAAATGAGCAATCATCAATCATACCAAGACTTCACTTTCGTCAGTTGTTTGACATTCTCGGCACCCGAGGATCTTGTGAGATGACGCTGGCTGCTGCGAGCTCATATTTAAGAAAAAAATCACTAACAGAGCGGACGCAGAGAAACACATTTTATTTCTAGAGACTCCGTACCTACTGTCAAAACTCTAAAGACCGACTGCACAGTTCCTGTCTTCACCATAAAACACCTGTTTCATCCTGCCTGTGCTAACAAAATAAGAGTCTCAGAAAGCTGGCGTGCACAAGCTAGCAAGCTACGGCGTTTGATGCCAATGTATTTCTCCCCCGCCCTCAGCGACCGCTTTCTCACTTGCTTGCCCACCCGCACAGTCACTGACGTCACTCACCTGCTGCCAGACATTAAAGGGCCACACACATATGCTACTCTCATAACAAAGTGTTTAAAATCGAGTATGCAAGTTGGACAAATGAGATGCCAAATCCAACCACTTTCATGTGGTATTGGACAGAAAGGAGGACTTCTTTTTTCCTCCATTTGAAAATGCGGACGTTATCAGCACCACTGTCTGATTCCAATCAATGCAAGTCATCAGAATCAAATACACCAACTTATATTCTTGTCTTCATGAAAGAAAGGAATCTATGTGAGTTAAACATGCTTGTATTATCATTAAACACCATTAACTTGTTAACAAAAATGTCTCTTTCATAAATAAATAAATATAAATTATAAGTAGGAATGAGGTAGATCTCCTCGACTTGGTCAATTGAAAAGTAGCTCGCCTGCAGAAAAAGTGTGAGCGCCCCTGGGTTAGAGTGTCCGCCCTGAGATCGGTAGGTCGTGAGTTCAAACCCCGGCTGAGTCATACCAAAGACTATAAAAATGGGACTCATTCCTTTTACTGCTTGGCACTCAGCATAACGGGTTGGAATTGGGGGTTAAATCACCAAAAATGATTCCTGGGCGCGGCACCGCTGCTGCCCACTGCTCCCCTCACATCCTTGGGCATGATCAAGGGTGATGGGTAAAATGCAGGGAATAATTTCGCCACACCAAGAGTGTCCAGACAATCATTGGTACTTTAACTTTAATTTTAACTGAAGAGAGCGCGGAAATCCGACCATATCACACCAACTCTCAAATCCCTTCACTGGCTTCCTGTTCCACTCGGGATTTAATACAAAGTCTCCCTACAAACCCACCAGTGCCTTCATGGAAATACCCCCCTCTATCTCAAAGAACTACTCTCCCCCAAATCCTCCACACGACACCTCCGCTCCAAACAGGCTAACCTCCTCCAACCTCCAAGGACAAAGCTACGAACTAAGGGAGACCGGGCTTTCTGCTCCGCCGCTCCCAGTCTGTGGTACGTTCTCCCTGACCACCTGAGGGCACCACAGACGGTTGATGATTTTAAAAAGGGCTTACTGTAAAAACCTTTCTTTTTAAAAAAAAAAGCGTTTTTATAGATATATGCATACTAGTTCTAGCTATTAGGATGTTCTAGTTTTTATTTTTTTATTTTTACCATCTTTTTATTAGTATTATTTTTACACTGTAGCACTTTGAGGTTGTTTGCTAAATGTTAAGTGCTTTTTACAAATACAATCTATTATTATTACTACTATCATTATTAAAAGCCCAGAAATATGACTGACACATCCTGCACAAAACCACAGCAACACCTGCACCACCATGCAGGCTCAAGTCCTGCCATTCCTACAACAAGGCGGCACAAGAGATGCTACAGTCTATTCCTGAGGACTTGTCCAGAGATGCCTGACTGGCTGCATCCTGGAAACAGACCTGGGAGACCGTTGGGCCCACCCACATGCACCAATACATCCAGATGGACCTCGCTGAATCGCCTACGCACTGGGGTTGGTCGCTTCAAAATGATATATGAAAGAAAGAAAAAGACTAAAAATGTAAATCTCATCTAATTAAGGATTTTTTTAAACGTGATGCATGCAGTAATGTATCCTTTATCCGGAAACGTAGTGGATAATACCTATAACTTTCGTACTACTTTACGTCATGTGTATTTGTATCACATTTCTGCTCCCAGAAGTGACAAAACTTCAACTATGGATGAAAAACAATCTGCTACTTGGCATCATTACGCACGCATTTTTGTTTCATAAACTAAAAAATTTTTTCGAACTCGAAATTGTTTCACAGACTTAGAAAATAGTTTCACTGACTCAAAAAACGGTTTCACAAACAGCAAAAATTGTTTTAGAAACTGAGAAAAAATGTTTTACAAACTGAAAATAGTGTCACAAAATGAAAAAAATGTTTCACAAACAAAATTTTTTTTCACACACAAAAAAAAGTTTCACAAACTCAAAATTTGTTTTACAAAGTGAAAAAAAAAGTTTGACAAACTCAAAAAGTTTTAAAAATGCAAAATTGTTTCACTAACTAAAAAAAAAAAAAAATTTCGCAAACAAAAAAATAGTTTTGGAAACTAAAAAAAAAAAACATGTTTCGCAAACTCGAAATTGTTTTACACTACAAAAGTTTCACAAACTGAAAAAAAAAGTCTCACAAACTCAAAAAGTTTTAAAAAACACTAAATTATTTCACTATCTAAAAAAAAGGTATCACAAACAACAAAATTGTTTTGGAAACTCAAAACATTTTTTTTCACAAACTCCAAAAGTTTTAAAAATACCAAATTGTTTTACTAACTAAAAAAAAAAAAAAAAAAGTTTCGCAAACAAAAAAATAGTTTTGGAAACTCAAAAAAAAACATGTTTCGCAAACTCGAAATTGTTTTAGACTACAAAAGTTTCACAAACTGAAAAAAAAAGTTTCACACACTCAAAAAGTTTTAAAAAACACTAAATTATTTCACTCACTATAAAAAAGGTTTCACAAACTAAAAAATTGTTTTGGATCCTCCCCAAATTTTTTTTCACAAACTCCAAAAGTTTTAGAATATAACCTGCGGGGGCACTTTCTGACGAAACATCCACATTTCCATTTCCGGCCCCCCGAGCGCTTGGGCTCTTGAAACTGCGGCCCTCTTCATCATGTAGCGGAACAGCCCTGCTTTAAAAAGGTGAATGGCGGCAAAATTAGCAACACACACACACAAAAAAAAAGATGGTTAGCACGCTAACGTTAGCACGTGCCAAATATCAAGTTATATGACTCTAAGGAGTACACATGCAAAATTAGGTAAAACTAAATAAATAAAAAGTAGCATGCTAACAGTTAGCATGCGTCAAGTACCAACTTATATGACTAGGAGGTATACAAATTGGCAAAACAGGTTAGCATGCTAATGTTAGGACATTTTCCATTATAACGTGTGTGTGTGTGTGTTTTCTGGCAATGCTTACTTAATGGGGACATCGCTCTGTTTACACAGTCACCTTTAGGGGACCTCTGATGGTATGGGGACAAAAAAAACAGGTCCCCTAAAGGGAAACCTTTTTTAAATGATAGTCCGATCCATCCTGAAGATGCCTATGTGATTTTTTTTTTTTTTAAGTTTTGGCCCACAAAACATGTTGACTGGTTAGTTTGAGTGTGAGACATTTGCACAGCAGCCCCCTCGTCGGGCCGTAGCTGGTACTGCACTCGCTGCTCTGCTCACACTTCTTCCGTGTATAGTTAATCACTTCCACCTTGTGAAACTTCCTCTAAGACAGGGGTGTCCAAAGTGGGGCCCGGGGGCCATTTGTGGCCCGCAGGGAATTGTTTACCGGCCCGCCACACATTCTGGAAATGCTACTGCAAAAAAAAAAAAAAAACATTAAAAAAAGTGGAATGAGGTGAAATCTAACTAGAACAAGTTGCAATCTTGTTTTTTCCCTCTATCTTTAGTTTTCTTTTTTTGCCAATGCTCAAAAAACAAACAAACAACAACAAAAAAATCATTGTTGTAATGAATTATTGACCTATTCAAGGCTACAAATATTTCACTTAAAAATGTTGTAACCTTGAAAATATTGCATATTTTGTGTGGTTGCCATACAAAAACATAAACATTTTCTTTGACAAAAGAGCAAAAAATGCAGACAAAATAATAGTTCAAACACAAAATCGACAGATATATCTGAAGTTGATTTTGTAACTTAAGTGTTAAAATTTAAAAAAAAAACTAATAAAAATGTATCACTTTATGAGTGGGGCACCTTTTGGATCCTAAATATATTTATCTGGATTTTATTTATATTTTCACTGTGATTAATAAAAAATAATAATTATAATCAATGTTGTCCTGCAATATTGATCTTTTTAATGCTCTAAATACTTCACATCAAACATTGCTTTCTGAATGTTTTGGGCAGTGGGGGAAATACTACATATTTCAGTGTTATTGTAAAAAACAAAGTTGTCTTTGACAGAAAAGGCATAAAACCTTTTACTTTTTAAAATTTTATATCAACCTGCAGGTGATATACTGTAGATATTTACTATAAGCATTAAAGGCCTACTGAAATGAGATGTTCTTATTTAAACGGGGATAGCAGGTCCATTCTATGTGTCATACTTGATCATTTCCCGATATTGCCATATTTTTGCTGAAAGGATTTAGTAAGGAACATCGACGATAAAGTTCGCAACTTTCGGTGCTAAGAGAAAAGCCCTGCCTCTACCGGAAGTCGCAGACGATGACGTCACATATTTGATAGCTCCTCACATATTCACATTGTTTTAATGGGAGCCTCCAACAAAAAGTGCTATTCGGACCGAGAAAACGACAATTTCCCCATCAATTTGAGCGAGGATGAAACATTCGTGTTTGAGGATATTGATAGCGACGGACTAGAAAGTAAAAAAAAAAAAAAAAAGTGATTGCATTGGGACGGATTCCGATGTTTTTAGACACATTTACTAGGTTAATTCTGGGAGATCCCTTATCTTTCTATTGTGTTGCTAGTGTTTTAGTGAGTTTAATATTACCTGATAGTCGGAAGGGTGTCTCCACGGGTGTCGGGGGAGTCGACAGCACCTATGGAAGGCACAAGCTCAGCTTTTCTCCAGTAAGAACTGACTTTTAACCACAATTTTCTCACCGAAACCTGCCGGTTGACATGTGGTCGGGATCCATGTTCGTTTGACCGCGCTCTGATCCATAGGAAAGTTTCACCTCCAGGAATTTTAAACAAGGAATCACCGTGTGTTTGTGTGGCTAAAGGCTAAAGCTTCCCAACTCCATCTTTTTGCTATGACTTCTCCAATATTAATTGAACAAATTGCAAAAGATTCAGCGACACAGATGTCCAAAAAACTGTATAATTATGCTGTTAAAGCAGACGACTTTTAGCTGTGTGTGTGTGCAGCGCTCATACTTCCTAAAAACCTGTGACGTCTTGCGTACACGTCATCATTACACGACGTTTCGAAGACGAAACTCCCGGGAAATTTAAAATTGTAATTTAGTAAACTAAAAAGGCCATATTGGCATGTGTTGCAATGTTAATATTTCCTCATTGATATATAAACTATCAGACTGCGTGGTGGGTAGTAGTGGGTTTCGGTAGGCCTTTAAATAATAATTTAAAAAAAATAGTTTGACTTGTTTTTAACATTAGACCCGTTATGGTCCCCGGCAGCCTTAAAGGTAAAAAATATATAAATAAATAAAAATCCATATATGTTATAGTTTGAAAATGAAAAATATCAAAATTGCCCCCGCATGCATTATTTTTTGCCGTGCGCGGCCCTCAGTGGAAAAAGTTTGGACATCCCTGCTTTAAGAGGACGGCTGTAGTTCAGTATTCTCAGGATCATGTCATATTTCATTTGAATTTTATTTTCATTTTTAATGGTCCTCAGTAGTCACGAACAAATGTGTGTGAACTATGCAGAGTTATTTAAATGTGGTCCCCATGAACCATATTAACTCTTTTTCCCCAGGGTCCCCAGTAACTATGATCAGCACATTACTTCATCAATCCAGAGATTTAAAGACGTGTATGAGCTGAGTGGGCAGTGGCCATTTTACCATGTATGATTCTGCCACCACATTGCATGATGCTGCCACCACCATGCATGATGCTGCCACTCCCGTGCATGATGCTGCCACCACCATGCATGATGATGCCACCATTGTGCATGATTCTGCCACCACCATGCATGATGATGCCACCATTGTGCATGATTCTGCCACCACCGTGCATGATGCTGCCACCACCGTGCATGATTCTGCCACCACATTGCATGATGCTGCCACCACCATGCATGATGCTGCCACTCCCTGTGCATGATGCTGCCACCACCATGCATGATGCTGCCACCCTCAGCATCGGCTGACCCCTCTCTGTCAGTTTACCTGGCCTACCACTTGGTGGCTGAGTTGCTGTTGTTCCCAAACTCTTCCATTTTCTTATAATAAAGCCATCAGTTGACTTTGGAAAATTCAGGAGCGAGGAAATTTCACGACTGGATTTGTTGCACAAGTGGCCTCCTATGACAGTTACACGCTGGAAATCACTGAAAGCGGCCCATTCTTTCACAAATCTTTGTAGAAACACTCCCCATGCCTACTTGCTTGATTGTATACACCTGTGGCCGGGCCAAGTGATTAGGACACCTGACTATGATCATTTGGACGGGGGTGGCCAAATACTTTTGGCAACATAGCGTATCTACAAATTGCTTTCTTCAGACTTCCGATTGGTTAGAAATAATCCGATAGTCTTTCAGCCAGTCAGCTTTGAGTTGTAATGAGCAGGAGCTGCAAGCATGTACAGCAGAGTGCTCTCACTTGGCTTTTTGGTGCCTGTCTTGTGAGGAGAAGCCCCCATGCATTTTTAATCAGGTGTGCATCGCTCCCCCCTGCCCCTTTTACACACCCCTGTTTCCGCTGGTGCAACATGGAGATGAGAGTAACCGGCCCCCACCACTTTGATGAATAAGTAATCACTTACAGTTGCTTTAAAAGTCTGTCCACACAGCAAGAGGCTGGGCCCTATCTGTTTACTTAATATTACACACACACACACACACACACACACACACACACACACACACACACACACACACACACGAATCATTCATGGGGAGGGTGGGGGTCTTACAGACAACCCAGTAAAAAAAATGTTTTCTTTTTTTTTTTGTCCTGTTTTGTTATCAGGTTACATATATGTGTTTAAAACCACATTCCTATTTATTTCTAACATGTTTTAGATTTTCCAAATTGAGTTTAATGCCTTTTATTAGAGGTGCTCTGTGTGTGTGTGGGCCGCAGTGGTAACATATTACACGTTATATATCTGTAACATGTCATCCATGTTATACATACATACCATTGTACATGTTATGTGTGTGTTACATGTAACACATGCTAACATGTGCAACATGTTACATATACACCATTTTACATGTTATATATGCATAACATATATACCATTTTACACATGTCATTAATGTGCAACATGTTACACATGTATACCATTTTACACGTTATTCATGTGTAACACATTACATGTGGCATGTGTAACATGTTACATATATACCATTTTACATGTTATTTATGTCTAATATGTTTCACATAAACCATTTTACACATGTTATTTATGTGTAAAATGGTATATATGTGTAACATGTGTAACATGTTACACATATATACCATTTTACACACGTTATTTATGTATAAAATGTTACATGCTGTAAAATGTGTAGCATGTTACACATGTATACCATTTCACACGTTATCTATGTGTAACATGTTACACACACATACCATTTACACGTTATGTATGTGTAAAATATTACACATTCTAAAATGTGTAACAAGTTACAGAAATATACAATTTTACGCATGATATCTATGTGTAACATGTTACACACATATTCCATTTTATACATTGTTATTTATGAATAACATGTTACACATGTATACAATTGTACACACGTTATTTATGTAAAATGTTACACGCTGTAAAATGTGTAACATGTTACACGTGTTTACCATTTCACACGTGTTATCTAAGTTTAACATGTTACACACATATGTGTAAAATGTTACACGCTCTAAAATGTAAAACATGCTACACACATATACCATTTTACGCATGTTATCTATGTGTAACATGTTACACACAAAAAACATTTTTCATGTGTTATCTATGTGTAACATGTTACACACATATCCCATTTTACACACGTTATTTTTGTGTAACATGTTACAAATGTATTCCATTTTACACACATTATTAATGTGTAAAATGTTACACACTCTAAAATGTGCAACATGTTACACGTGTATACCATTTTACACATGTTATCTTTGTGTAACATGTAACACACATATACCATTTAACACATGTTACTATGTGTAAAATGTTACATGCTCTAAAATTTGTAACATGCTACACAAATATAAAATTTTAGGCATGTTATCTATGTGTAACATGTTACACACATATCCCATTTTAAACACGTTATCTATGAATAACATATTACACATGTAAACAATTTTACACATGTTATTTATGTAAAATGTTAAACGCTGTAAAATGTGTAACACGTTACACGTGTATACCATTTTAGACACGTTTTTTATGTACACACGTAACATTTTACATGTTAAGTGTAACATTTTTCACGCCCTAACATGTGTGACATGTTCCACGCCGCCGGATGAAGTCAAGTTGTGAAGAGCAGCGACACTTGTGTTACTTTGGGGGCTCAGCGTCGGGAAGTGGCACGAGGATGTGAGGGAAGATGCTGGTCTCCATGGCGACACGCTCAGTAGCGACCGTGAAGCACAGAATCTCGCTCAGGTTTTGGAGACGACATGATAGAAGAATCTGCGAAAAGGTCCCGAGGGTTGCAAACTGTACACTTTACCTCCAACATCTGTGACCTCATCCTTGAATAAGCCACATCAAAGATGATTGCATAATACACATATCCTCCACTTAAATGTTGAAGTTGTCGAAATTGTTGTTTTTCATACGGACATTACCGCACGGGTAGATATGACGACATGGACCTACGAGAGGTTTACAGAGATGGACGTAAACAAGTAATACATCAGGGTATGAAGAGCAACATTTGAATATTGCTGACAAAAATCTCCTCTGAGGGGATTTGGGGGGAACAAGATTAGAACTGCCAAATGCGAATCAAAAGCGGCTTTTTACTGCTGTTTTCCTTCCTCGTGTTATAAGAAGATTACAACGTGACATCCGACTGATGGGATAACACAACCCCACCACACGCACGTACGCACGCACGCACGCACGCACGCACACACACACACGCACACACACACACACACACACACACACACGCACGCATGCACACGTAAACACACACACACACACGCACACACATTTGAGTAATATTAAGAAGAATGAAGAACAAATAGTTACCTTTTCAAAAAAAAACAATGTACACCTTGTAATATAATGTGAATTAGTATTGTAATGTGCAGTAATGTAATGTGAATTAATATTGTAATGTGCAGTAATGTAATGTGAAGTAATATAATGTAAAGTAATATAATGTAATGTGCAGTAATGTAATGTGAAATAATACAATGTAAAGTAATATAATGTAATGTAATGCAAAGTAATGTAATGTAATGTAAAATAATGTGATGTGAAGTAATGCAATGTAATGTAATGTAAAATAAGGTAATGTAATGTAAAATCATTATGTCAGGTAAGGTAAGATAAAGTAATGTAATGTAAAATAAGGTAATGTAATGTAAAGTAAGGTCAACTAATGTAAGGTAATTTGAATGAGAAATGAAAAACAACTTGTGGTATCAACATGGACCAGTGAGAACAACTAATAGCAGTGTTGGCATGAGGAATTTTCAAAATGGGGTCCCAGGGACCCCATCCAGTCATAAAAATGGGGTCCCACGGTAAATTGTTGGGGTTCCATTTTTTTTGTAACGGTTTGAGATGAGATAGGCACCAGCGCCCCCCGCGACCCCGAAAGGGAATAAGCGGTAGAAAATGGATGGATGGATGGTTTCAAAAACAAAAGATAATAAATATACGCAATATCCTGTTATAGCTCACATTTTATATTGTGTTTTGGAAAAAGGTTGTCATAACTTAATTAATTAAGTTCAAAGTTTAAGCATGTGTAAGTGTCTCCAGTTATAATCACTCATTCACTTTCTTCTATAGTTTTATTTAATAAGTTGTATGTGTATTTATTTCAGTATAAAAGTATAAAAAGTATTTTGCTTGGGCCATGAAATGATGATAATGGTGTTGCCAGGGGATACTTGCACATGACAAATTTAACTGATTATTCCCCCCTGTGTGTAGATCGTCAGTCGTCTGAAAACCGCCACAACTGCGCTTTCACCCCGCTCCTTTAAGAATGGCAGTGTGTGGGGTGAGTGACGTGTGGAAGTGAGTGGGCGAGAAAGCGGCAGCAGTTTGTGTGCAGGAGCATTAGTAGCGTAGTGAATGTTGGCTTTGTGGAAAACATCAATAAAAGTTGTAACGAATCGACGGCCTCGACATTCTGACCCAAGAGCGGAACTGTAGGGATCCACTGCCGGGTAAAATGGGGGACGTTATCCCCGACTAGGGCTGGGCGATAAGGTCGAAAAAATATATTTCAATATATTTTTACTTAATCTGGATATTCTGTACCAATCTCGATATATTTTCCGGTGAAAGTATACAAAATTCTCAGAATAGTTGTATCTAAACTATCACAAAACTTTGTGTTTCAATGAGTTCCCGGCAAGAGGACAAAAGCTGTCTTTAATCCTACCAGGCAGAAGGCTTGTAAAACTCCATTGTGTAGGATGGGAAGTAACATGAATGTGTTCTGTTTCTTTCATGTATTGTAATCAACAGAAAGATATTGTCAAAAGCGGAGAGGAAGCAGGACCAGACTTCCTCCAGGCGACCTTTTCTGTGAACTGTTTTACGACCTCTTCTTTCAACTGTTGTAATCAAAGGCGATGGCTGTTTACGACCCCTGTCCCTTAGAAACAGCTGTTGCCATGTAATCAGGGAAAGTCCAAATAAAAGAGAAGGCGTACAATCTTTCGCCAGAGCGTAGTGGAGACTGTACAGGAGTACAGCCCAGACATCTCTCCTCAAATTGAGCCAAATTGAATTCTGTCTCTGTTTAATTCTTTGCTTCTTGTCTTGTTTAATAGATGTCATCTGTGTTTGAACCTGACAATAAAGATATTACTTTTTGATTGAGATGCACTGAAATTGAAGTGAATGACAACTGTACTGTAAACAATTATATTAACCCAGTTAGTCAAGATGGGTATTAACAGCGCAGAGAAGAAACTGTTTATGTAGCACATAATTACATTACAAAAATCAATTAGAAAAATATTATTTCTGTATAAAGAAAAATAACATAGCTGTGCAAATGATACATTTTTAGCAACATTACTAATGCGAAATATTCCCGGTTTGGCAACTCGAGAACAGTTTGGATTTGGGCTTTCATGGTACCTACTCACTGGCATAGTGGTTAGAGTGTACGCCCCGAGATGGGTAGGTTGTGAGTTCATACCAAAGACTATAAAACGGGACCCATTACCTCCCTGCTTGGCACTCAGCATCAAGGGTTGGAATTGGGGGTTGGATCACCAAAATGATTCCCGGGCGCGGCCACCGCTGCTGCTCACTGCTCCCCTCACCTCCCAGGGGGTGATCAAGGAGATGGGTCAAATGCAGAGGACACATTTCACCACACCTAGTGTGTGTGGCAATCATGGGTACATTAACATTTTAACTTTAACATGGACCAATAGAAAACAACTTGCGGTATCAACATGGACCAATGATGAACAACTTGTGGTATCAACATGGACCAATAAGAAACAACTTGTGGTATCAACATGGACCAATAAGAAACAACTTGTGGTATCAACATGGACCAATAAGAAACAACTTGTGGTATCAACATGGACCAATAAGAAACAACTTGTGGTATTAACATGGACCAATGAAAAACAACTTGTGTTATCAAAATGGACCAATGATGAACAACCTGTGGTATCAACATGGACCAATAAGAAACAACTTGTGGTATCAACATGGACCAATAAGAAACAACTTGGAGTATCAATATGGACCAATGAGAAACAACTTGTGGTATCAACATGGACCAATGATGAAAAACTTGTGGTATCAACATGGACCAATAAGAAACAACTTGTGGTATCAAAATGGACCAATGATGAACAACCTGTGGTATCAACATGGACCAATAAGAAACAACTTGTGGTATCAACATGGACCAATAAGAAACAACTTGTAGTATCAACATGGACCAATAATGAACAACTTGTGGTATCAACATGGACCAATAAGAAACAACTTGTGGTATCAATATGGACCAATAAGAAACAACTTGTGGTATCAACATGGACCAATAAGAAACAACTTGTTTTATCAACATGGACCAATGATGAACAACCTGTGGTATCAATATGGACCAGTGATGAACAATTTGTGGTATCAACATGGACCAATACGAAACAACTTGTGGTATCAATATGGACCAATAAGAAACAACTTGTGGTATCAACATGGACCAATAAGAAACAACTTGTTTTATCAACATGGACCAATGATGAACAACCTGTCGTATCAATATGGACCAGTGATGAACAATTTGTGGTATCAACATGGACCAATACGAAACAACTTGTGGTATCAATATGGATCAATGAGAAACAACTTGTGGTATCAACATGGACCAATAAGAAATAACTTGTGGTATCAACATGGACCAATAAGAAACAACTTGTGGTATCAATATGGACCAATGATGAACAACCTGTGGTATCAACATGGACCAATAAGAAACAACTTGTGGTATCAACATGGACCAATAAGAAACAACTTGTAGTATCAACATGGACCAATAAGAAACAATTTGTGGTATCAACATGGACCAATGATGAACAACCTGTGGTATCAATAGGGACCAATGATGAACAATTTGTGGTTTCAACATGGACCAATACGAAACAACTTGTGGTATCAATATGGATCAATGAGAAACAACTTGTGGTATCAACATGGACCAATAAGAAACAACATGTGGTATCAACATGGACCAATGAGAAACAACTTGTGTTATCAACATGGACCAATGATAAACAACCTGTGGTATCAATATGGACCAATGATTAACAATTTGTGATATCAACATGGACCAATAATGAACAACTTGTGGTTTCAACATGGACCAATAAGAAACAACTTGTGGTATCAACATGGACCAATGATGAACAACTTGTGGTATCAACATTGACCAATAAGAAAAAACCTGTGGTATCAACATGGACCAATAAGAAACAACTTGTGGTATCAACATGGACCAATAAGAAACAACTTGTGGTATCAACATGGACCAATGATGAACAACCTGTGGTATCAATATGGACCAGTGATGAACAATTTGTGGTATCAACATGGACCAATACGAAACAACTTGTGGTATCAATATGGATCAATGAGAAACAACTTGTGGTATCAACATGGACCAATAAGAAATAACTTGTGGTATCAACATGGACCAATAAGAAACAACTTGTGGTATCAATATGGACCAATGATGAACAACCTGTGGTATCAACATGGACCAATAAGAAACAACTTGTGGTATCAACATGGACCAATAAGAAACAACTTGTAGTATCAACATGGACCAATAAGAAACAATTTGTGGTATCAACATGGACCAATGATGAACAACCTGTGGTATCAATATGGACCAATGATGAACAATTTGTGGTTTCAACATGGACCAATACGAAACAACTTGTGGTATCAATATGGATCAATGAGAAACAACTTGTGGTATCAACATGGACCAATAAGAAACAACATGTGGTATCAACATGGACCAATGAGAAACAACTTGTGTTATCAACATGGACCAATGATAAACAACCTGTGGTATCAATATGGACCAATGATTAACAATTTGTGATATCAACATGGACCAATAATGAACAACTTGTGGTTTCAACATGGACCAATAAGAAAAAACTTGTGGTATCAACATGGACCAATGATGAACAACTTGTGGTATCAACATTGACCAATAAGAAAAAACTTGTGGTATCAACATGGACCAATAAGAAACAACTTGTGGTATCAACATGGACCAATAAGAAACAACTTGTGGTATCAACATGGACCAATGATGAACAACCTGTGGTATCAACATGGACCAATGATGAACAACTTGTGGTATCAACATTGACCAATAAGAAAAAACTTGTGGTATCAACATGGACCAATAAGAAACAACTTGTGGTATCAACATGGACCAATAAGAAACAACTTGTGGTATCAAAATGGACCAATGATGAACAACCTGTGGTATCAACATGGACCAATAAGAAACAACTTGTGGTATCAACATGGACCAATAAGAAACAACTTGTAGTATCAACATGGACCAATAAGAAACAATTTGTGGTATCAACATGGACCAATAATGAACAACTTGTGGTATCAACATGGACCAATAAGAAACAACTTGTGGTATCAACATGGACCAATAAGAAACAACTTGTGGTATCAATATGGACCAATAAGAAACAACTTGTGGTATCAACATGGACCAATAAGAAACAACTTGTTTTATCAACATGGACCAATGATGAACAACCTGTGGTATCAATATGGACCAGTGATGAACAATTTGTGGTATCAACATGGACCAATACGAAACAACTTGTGGTATCAATATGGATCAATGAGAAACAACTTGTGGTATCAACATGGACCAATAAGAAACAACTTGTGGTATCAACATGGACCAATAAGAAACAACTTGTGGTATCAATATGGACCAATGATGAACAACCTGTGGTATCAACATGGACCAATAAGAAACAACTTGTGGTATCAACATGGACCAATAAGAAACAACTTGTAGTATCAACATGGACCAATAAGAAACAATTTGTGGTATCAACATGGACCAATGATGAACAACCTGTGGTATCAATATGGACCAATGATGAACAATTTGTGGTTTCAACATGGACCAATACGAAACAACTTGTGGTATCAATATGGATCAATGAGAAACAACTTGTGGTATCAACATGGACCAATAAGAAACAACATGTGGTATCAGCATGGACCAATGATAAACAACTTGTGTTATCAACATGGACCAATGATAAACAACCTGTGGTATCAATATGGACCAATGATTAACAATTTGTGATATCAACATGGACCAATAATGAACAACTTGTGGTTTCAACATGGACCAATAAGAAACAACTTGTGGTATCAACATGGACCAATGATGAACAACTTGTGGTATCAACATTGACCAATAAGAAAAAACTTGTGGTATCAACATGGACCAATAAGAAACAACTTGTGGTATCAACATGGACCAATAAGAAACAACTTGTGGTATCAACATGGACCAATAAGAAACAACTTGTGGTATCAACATGGACCAATAAGAAACAACTTGTAGTATCAACATGGACCAATGATGAACAACCTGTGGTATCAATATGGACCAATCATGAACAACCTGTGGTATCAATATGGACCAATGATGAACAACTTGTGGTATCAACATGGACCAATGAGGAACAACTCGTGGTATCAACATGGACCAATAAGAAAAAACTTGTAGTATCAACATGGATCATTGAGAAACAATTTGTATCAACATGGACCAATGAGAACAACTTGTGGTATCAACATAGACCAATGATGAACAACTTGTGGTATCAACATGGACCAATGATGAACAACTTGTGGTATCAACATAGACCAATGATGAACAACTTGTGGTATCAACAATGACCAATAAGAAACAACTTGTAGTATCAACATGGACCAATGATGAACAACCTGTGGTATCAATATGGACCAATGATGAACAACTTGTGGTATCAACATGGACCAATGATGAACAACTTGTGGTATCAACATGGACCAATAAGAAACAATTTGTGGTATCAACATGGACCAATAATGAACAACTTGTGGTATCAACATGGACCAATAAGAAACAACTTGTGGTATCAACATGGACCAATAAGAAACAACTTGTGGTATCAACATGGGCCAATAAGAAATAACTTGTGGTATCAACATGGACCAATAATGAACAACCTGTGGTATCAACATGGACCAATAAGAAACAACTTGTGGTATCAACATGGACCAATAAGAAACAACTTGTGGTATCAACATGGGCCAATAAGAAACAACTTGTGGTATCAACATGGACCAATAATGAACAACCTGTGGTATCAACATGGACCAATAATGAACAACCTGTGGTATCAACATGGACCAATAAGAAACAACTTGTGGTATCAACATGGACCAATAAGAAACAATTTGTGGTATCAACATGGACCAATAATGAACAACTTGTGGTATCAACATGGACCAATAAGAAACAACTTGTGGTATCAACATGGACCAATAAGAAACAACTTGTGGTATCAACATGGACCAATAAGAAACAACTTGTGGTATCAATATGGACCAATAAGAAACAACTTGTGGTATCAACATGGACCAATAAGAAACAACTTGTGGTATCAACATGGACCAATAAGAAACAACTTGTGGTATCAACATGGACAAATAAGAAACAACTTGTGGTATCAACATGGACCAATAAGAAACAACTTGTTTTATCAACATGGACCAATGATGAACAACCTGTGGTATCAATATGGACCAATACGAAACAACTTGTGGTATCAATATGGATCAATGAGAAACAACTTGTGGTATCAACATGGACCAATAAGAAACAACTTGTGGTATCAACATGGAAAAATAAGAAACAACTTGTGGTATCAATATGGACCAATGATGAACAATTTGTGGTATCAGCATGGACCAATAAGAAACAACTTGTTTTATCAATATGGACCAATAAGAAACAATTTGTGGTATCATCATGGACCAATACGAAACAACTTGTGGTATCAATATGGATCAATGAGAAACAACTTGTGGTATCAACATGGACCAATAAGAAACAACTTGTGGTATCAACATGGAAAAATAAGAAACAACTTGTGGTATCAACATGGACCAATGAGAAACAACTTGTTTTATCAACATGGACCAATGATGAACAACCTGTGGTATCAATATGGACCAATGATGAACAATTTGTGGTATCAACATGGACCAATAAGAAACAACTTGTGGTATCAACATGGAAAAATAAGAAACAACTTGTGGTATCAACATGGACCAATGAGAAACAACTTGTTTTATCAACATGGACCAATGATGAACAACCTGTGGTATCAACATGGACCAATAAGAAACAACTTGTGGTATCAACATGGACCAATAAGAAACAACTTGTGGTATCAACATGGACCAATAAGAAACAACTTGTGGTATCAACATGGGCCAATAAGAAACAACTTGTGGTATCAACATGGACCAATAATGAACAACCTGTGGTATCAACATGGACCAATAAGAAACAACTTGTGGTATCAACATGGACCAATAAGAAACAACTTGTGGTATCAACATGGACCAATAATGAACAACTTGTGGTATCAACATGGACCAATAAGAAACAACTTGTGGTATCAACATGGACCAATAAGAAACAACTTGTGGTATCAATATGGACCAATAAGAAACAACTTGTGGTATCAACATGGACCAATAAGAAACAACTTGTGGTATCAACATGGACCAATAAGAAACAACTTGTGGTATCAACATGGACAAATAAGAAACAACTTGTGGTATCAACATGGACCAATAAGAAACAACTTGTTTTATCAACATGGACCAATGATGAACAACCTGTGGTATCAATATGGACCAATACGAAACAACTTGTGGTATCAATATGGATCAATGAGAAACAACTTGTGGTATCAACATGGAAAAATAAGAAACAACTTGTGGTATCAATATGGACCAATGATGAACAATTTGTGGTATCAACATGGACCAATAAGAAACAACTTGTGGTATCAACATGGACCAATAAGAAACAACTTGTTTTATCAATATGGACCAATAAGAAACAATTTGTGGTATCATCATGGACCAATACGAAACAACTTGTGGTATCAATATGGATCAATGAGAAACAACTTGTGGTATCAACATGGACCAATAAGAAACAACTTGTGGTATCAACATGGACCAATGAGAAACAACTTGTTTTATCAACATGGACCAATGATGAACAACCTGTGGTATCAATATGGACCAATGATGAACAATTTGTGGTATCAACATGGACCAATAAGAAACAACTTGTGGTATCAACATGGAAAAATAAGAAACAACTTGTGGTATCAACATGGACCAATGAGAAACAACTTGTTTTATCAACATGGACCAATGATGAACAACCTGTGGTATCAACATGGACCAATAAGAAACAACTTGTGGTATCAACATGGACCAATAAGAAACAACTTGTGGTATCAACATGGACCAATAAGAAACAACTTGTGGTATCAACATGGGCCAATAAGAAACAACTTGTGGTATCAACATGGACCAATAATGAACAACCTGTGGTATCAACATGGACCAATAAGAAACAACTTGTGGTATCAACATGGACCAATAAGAAACAACTTGTGGTATCAACATGGACCAATAATGAACAACTTGTGGTATCAACATGGACCAATAAGAAACAACTTGTGGTATCAACATGGACCAATAAGAAACAACTTGTGGTATCAACATGGACCAATAAGAAACAACTTGTGGTATCAATATGGACCAATAAGAAACAACTTGTGGTATCAACATGGACCAATAAGAAACAACTTGTGGTATCAACATGGACCAATAAGAAACAACTTGTGGTATCAACATGGACAAATAAGAAACAACTTGTGGTATCAACATGGACCAATAAGAAACAACTTGTTTTATCAACATGGACCAATGATGAACAACCTGTGGTATCAATATGGACCAATACGAAACAACTTGTGGTATCAATATGGATCAATGAGAAACAACTTGTGGTATCAACATGGAAAAATAAGAAACAACTTGTGGTATCAATATGGACCAATGATGAACAATTTGTGGTATCAACATGGACCAATAAGAAACAATTTGTGGTATCAACATGGACCAATACGAAACAACTTGTGGTATCAATATGGATCAATGAGAAACAACTTGTGGTATCAACATGGACCAATAAGAAACAACTTGTGGTATCAACATGGACCAATGAGAAACAACTTGTTTTATCAACATGGACCAATGATGAACAATTTGTGGTTTCAACATGGACCAATACGAAACAACTTGTGGTATCAATATGGATCAATGAGAAACAACTTGTGGTATCAACATGGACCAATAAGAAACAACATGTGGTATCAACATGGACCAATGATAAACAACCTGTGGTATCAATATGGACCAATGATTAACAATTTGTGATATCAACATGGACCAATAATGAACAACTTGTGGTTTCAACATGGACCAATAAGAAACAACTTGTGGTATCAACATGGACCAATGATGAACAACTTGTGGTATCAACATTGACCAATAAGAAAAAACTTGTGGTATCAACATGGACCAATAAGAAACAACTTGTGGTATCAACATGGACCAATAAGAAACAACTTGTGGTATCAACATGGACCAATAAGAAACAACTTGTGGTATCAACATTGACCAATAAGAAACAACTTGTAGTATCAACATGGACCAATGATGAACAACCTGTGGTATCAATATGGACCAATCATGAACAACCTGTGGTATCAATATGGACCAATGATGAACAACTTGTGGTATCAACATGGACCAATGAGGAACAACTTGTGGTATCAACATGGACCAATAAGAAAAAACTTGTAGTATCAACATGGATCATTGAGAAACAATTTGTATCAACATGGACCAATGATGAACAACTTGTGGTATCAACATAGACCAATGATGAACAACTTGTGGTATCAACAAGGACCAATAAGAAACAACTTGTAGTATCAACATGGACCAATGATGAACAACCTGTGGTATCAATATGGACCAATGATGAACAACTTGTGGTATCAACATGGACCAATGATGAACAACTTGTGGTATCAACATAGACCAATAAGAAACAACTTGTAGTATCAATATGGACCAATGATGAACAACCTGTGGTATCAATATGGACCAATGATGAACTTGTGGTGTCAACATGGACCAATAAGAAACAACTTGTAGTATCAACATGGATCATTGAGAAACAATTTGTATCAACATGGACCAATGAGAACAACTTGTATCAACATGGACCAATGATGAACAACTTGTGGTATCAATCAGAATCAGAATCGTTTTATTGCCATTGTTTGACAACGGGTTCACAAACTTGGAATTTTTCTCGGTCGGCTCTCACTTGAGGTCCTGGGTGATGGTGGTGCCCAAGAAAGGGAAGGAGTCCCCAATGGAGTTGGGGGTGGGAAAGTCAATCAGGGTGAGGGGAGATGATGGGGCAGTGACTTTTCTGAAGTCTATGATCATCTCCACTGTTTTCTGGGCGTTCAGCTCCAGGTTGTTGAGACGGCACATGGACGCCTGTCTGGGGAAACAACCGTGTTTTTTGGCAGTTTACCCCATACAAGATACTCTCGGCCAGGCTCATGGCAGATACCAAAGTGGCACCTAACCGTATCAACCCTATCTAAATCACCATTCAACCAAGAGCTCAGACCAGAGAGCATCAACAGAAAACATTTGTTTTCTGGGTCTCTAGTTAGACAGGTGCTGGACAGTTTTTCCAGTAAGAATCACAAAACTTGGACTCACAAAGAATGTTAGAGAATGACATTGGTCCCGAGTATCAGCTCATCACTTTGGCCTGGAACAACAAGCGTGGGAACTCGCACCTTACAACCATACACCACCATCTCAACATCGAAGGCACACTTTGGCCTAACACGAAGTCCTCCACATCCAACGAGAAACACGTTTACACCAATCAGTGTCCGGTCAGTGGCAATCCAGCGTCCCTGTTATTTTTCGGGCGTCTCACTGATACTGGAGCCCATCGAACCACTGTCTAACATTGCACCAAGCCTCACTTGTCCACCTACTTCAACTGTTGTATAAAAAAAAAGACTGTCGCTACTGCCGACCCTGTGAGTGTTCTGATAAACAACTACAGAATCACCATTTGAGCGTCTCAACGGATGTAAAAACAGTCTGAGAGTCAGACGCGTCGTCAATTTGGGAGTTTGAGCTGGCACTTGTACTGCCTCTCTCTGATTGATGAGACTGGGAAGATGCGCTAGCAGGGCAGTTCAGTCCGGTGTGGTCGGATGTGAAGTAGGCAAAACACAGTCTGTCAGACATGCATTGTGAAAATGTAGTGTGGCTTGAGTCATTACATACTTTACAAACTGCCTCTCTGCTCTGCCGGTCACGAGCAGCACGTTGGAACCCTGCACCTCGAATTGGACAAGAGGTGTTGCGCACCTGCATTTTCTCCATCACCTCCTGAGACATGTCGACCATGCGAGTGAGAAGTCTTTCATCCGACTGTTGGAGATTTTGCACCACAGGCACTGAAGCCTGGCATTGGGCATGTTGGGAACCACCTTGCACAGACACAGAAGTAAGAGGAGAGCAGGGAGTTAGACGCATGGAACGACAGGGGTGTGGACAGGAAGAACGGAGACTTTGGAAGTGGCACTGCTCATAATTAGGGTAGTATGAGGGGCTATGAGTGTTACATTACTCAGATGCCACACCGTCCAATGATGGCAAGCTGGGTGATGATGGTGACGAGGCTTTTTAGCATTGGTGGGTCAGCCACTCGCCTTCAACTCCCTCTGATAATCATCAGTTCCCAGCAGGACATCACTCATGAAGTGGCTTACACTTCAGGATGCTCGATAACTCTGGCTGGGGGCAGTGTTTGACGAACAGGAGAGCAACTTCATTAGACATAATCTCTGTGAGTCTACCTTGTCTGCGGAGGCCGTCAAGCGCCAGGTCCGCTGTCTTGTTCAGCCTTATCCAGTAGTCCACTGGGTCTTCCTTGTGCTTAGGCAGAGTGGATAAAGTCAGCCAGAGGAAGAAATGAGGGAGCGTCACTGAAATATTGGAGAAGAAGATAATATAGAAATACAAGTTTCCTTATCGCATGAAGTAACAGATCACTTTGCAAGGCAATCCTAACATCTATGTCCCTGCCAATCAAATGAGCCATGATTTCGTCTGCCTTTTCACACACAAGAAATTCTTGCTTTCTGAGTTTTAATCATGTCAATCCCGTCCCAGACTGAGTATTTGTCAATGCCGTCACCATTGAAAGTTTGCAGTCCTTTGTCGGATTTAACATGCATAGTCATATTTGGAAGGCAATGCCGCTCATTCTCAAAGTGAGTTGTCTGGGTAGGAGTGGACGTCTGGTGGTCCGTCACTATTCATGGTTACAACAACAACTGACATCAGCTTTGCAACAATAAGAATCAACTTGTGGTATCAACATGGACCAATGAAAAACACTTGTATCAACCTGAACTACTGAGAACAACTTGTATCAACGTGGACCAATGAAAAAACACTTGTATCAACATGGACCAATGAGAACAACCTGTATCAACATGGACCAATGAGAAAAACCTGTATCAACATGGAACAATGAGAACAACTTCTATCAACATGGACCAATGAGAAAAACCTGTATCAACATGGACCAATGTGAACAACCTGTATCAACATGGACCAATGTGAACAAGGTATATCAACATGGACCAATGAGAGCAACCTGTATCAACATGGACCAATGAGAACAACCTGTATCAACATGGACCAATGAGAACAACTTCTATCAACATGGACCAATGAGAAAAACCTGTATCAACGTGGACCATTGAGAACAACTTGTATCAACATGGACCAATGAGAAACAACTTGTGGTATCAACATGGACCAATGAGAACAACCTGTTTCAACGTGGACCAATGAGAACACCTTGTATCAACATGGACCAATGAAAAAAACACTTGAATCAACCTGGACCAATGAGAACAACCTGTATCAACAGTGACAAATAAGAACCAACTGTATCAACATGGACCAATGAGAACAACCTGTATCAACATGGACCAAAGACAACAACCCGTATCAACAGTGACCAATGAGAACCAACTGTATCAACATGGACTAATAAGAACAACTTGTGGTATCAACATGGACCAATGAAAAAACACTTGTATCAACATGGACCAATGAGAACAACTCGTATCAACATGGACCAATGAGAGCAACCTGTATCAACATGGACTAATGAGAACAACTTGTATCAACATGGACCAATGAGAACAACTTGTGGTATCAACATGGACCAATGTGAACAACTTGTATCAATATGGACTAATGAGAACAACTTGTGATATCAACATGGACCAATGAAAAAACATTTGTATCAACATGGACCAATAAGAACAACTTGTGGTATCAACATGGACCAATGTGAACAACTTGTATCAACATGGACCAATGTGAACAACTTGTATCAATATGGACTAATGAGAACAACTTGTGGTATCAACATGGACCAATGAGCACAACTTGTGGTATCAACATGGACCAATGTGAACAACTTGTATCAACATGGACCAATGAAAAAACATTTGTATCAACATGGACCAATGAGAACAACTTGTGGTATCAACATGGACCAATGTGAACAACTTGTATCAACATGGACCAATGTGAACAACTTGTATCAATATGGACTAATGAGAACAACTTGTGGTATCAACATGGACCAATGAGCACACCTTGTATCAACATGGACCAATGAGAACAACTTGTGGTATCAACATGGACCAATGTAAAAAACAATTGTATCAACCTGTACCAATGAGAACAACCTGTATCAACATGAACCAATGAGAACAACTTCTATCAACATGGACCAATGAGAAACAACTTGTGGGAGCAACATGGACCGATGAGAAACAACTTGTGGTATCAACATGGACTGATGAGAAACAACTTGTGGTATCAACATGGACCTATGAGAAACAACTTGTGGTATCAACATGGACTGATGAGAAACAACTTGTGGTATCAACATGGATCAATGAAAAACATTTGTATCAACATGGCCCAATGAGAACAACTTGTGGTATCAACATGGACCAATGAGAACAATTTGTATCAACATGAAACAATGAGAAACAACTTGTGGTATCAACATGGACCAATGAGAACAACTTGTATCAATATGGACTAATGAGAACAACTTGTGGTATCAACATGGACCAATGAGAACAACTTCTATCAAAAATGGACCAATGAAAACAACCTGTATCAACATGGACTGATGAGAACAACCTGTATCAACATGGACTGATGAGAACAACCTGTATCAACATGGATTGATGAGAACAACCTGTATCAACATGGACTGATGAGAACAACCTGTATCAACATGGATTGATGAGAACAACCTGTATCAACATAGACTGATGAGAACAACCTGTATCAACATGGATTGATGAGAACAACCTGTATCAACATGGACTGATGAGAACAACCTGTATCAACATGGATTGATGAGAACAACCTGTATCACCATGGATTGATGAGAACAACCTGTATCAACATGGACTGATGAGAACAACCTGTATCAACATGGACCACTTGGATCCACAACTGACCAAATACTACAAACGCTTGAAATGTTTCCTCCAAGCATTCTTTAGTAAAATTCTAAATGTGCTAAAGTTAAGTGCAGAAGGTCTACTCAGGCGCCCAGCAGGGGGTCCTGCTTTCTCAGCTACCAGGACGTGCTGCCAAGAGGCGTTTATACGTCCTCCATGTCTTCCCAGCAGGGAACATTTATCTACATCATCATCATCTCCATCACCCTGCTGTGCACGTCCACGGTCGTCCATGGTTACCCGAGAGGACCGCCTCGCGGCGCCTTTTCTTTATTATTCAACATTATGTCACTTGAGCGATAAACTAACACATGATGTCAACAAAATGATGACACTTAGGGACAAGCGGTAGAAAATGCATGAATGTGAGTTATTGGATCAGTAGGATGACAATGATATCACAGCATGCAAATAATCAGATTGCTCTCATGTTAATCCTTTAAGCGTTTAATTATTATGATCGGTATTTAACCACTAGGGGGCTACCTGTACAGTAGATGGGTATTGATATGATATGCTGTGATATTCTGTATGAGGCCACAATATTTGTACATTCGACTATACAGATTTTCATTTTCCAAAAAAAAAAAGGCTACTCTAATGGATTTGTGCTAATAAGTTGCGGTTATCATTATTATCGCGGTATTTTATTTTTTTTTAATTATACATACATTTAAATCGTTTACCAAGTTACTTAAAAAAAATAAAATTAAAAATGCACTATTCTGCATGTTTTTGTTTCTTATGTCATTGAGTGTTAATGTTTTTTTATTTTTTATTTTAATATTTTTTTCTTAAACAAACCCCGTTTCCATATGAGTTGGGAAATTGTGTTAGATGTAAATATAAACGGAATACAATGATTTGTAAATCATTTTCAACCCATATTCAGTTGAATAAGCTACAAAGACAACATATTTAATGATCAAACTGATAAACATTTTTTTTTTTTGCAAATAATCATTAGCTTTAGAATTTGATGCCAGCAACAAGTGACAAAGAAGTTGGTAAAGGTGGCAATAAATACTGATAAAGTTGAGGAATGCTCATCAAACACTTATATGGAACATCCCACAGGTGTGCAGGCTAATTGGGAACAGGTGGGTGCCATGATTGGGTATAAAAGCAGCTTCCATGAAAAGCTAAGTAATTCACAAACAAGGATGGGGTGAGGGTCACCACTTTGTAAGCAAATTGTCGAACAGTTTTAGAACAACATTTCTCAACGAGCTATTGCAAGGAATTTAAGGATTTTACCATCTACGGTCAGTAAAATCATCAAAAAGTTCAGAGAATCTGGAGAAATCACTGTACATAAGCGATGATACTACGAACTTTTGATCCCTCAGGCGGTACTGCATCAAAAACCGACATCAGTGTGTAAAGGATATCACCACATGGGCTCAGGAACACTTCATAAAACCACTGTCAGTAACTACAGTTGGTCGCTACATCTGTAAGTGCAAGTTAAAACTCTACTATGCTAAGCCAAACCCATTTATCAACAATATCCTGAAACGCCGCCGGCTTGGTTGAGGCCGAGCTAACCTAAGATAGACTGATGCAAAGTGTAAAGGTGTTCTGTGGTCTGACGAGTCCACATTTCAAATTATATTTGGAAACAGAAGACGTTGTGTCCTCCAGGACAAAGAGAAAACTAACCATTCGGATTGTTATAGGCGCAAAGTTGAAAAGCCAGCATCTGTGATGGTATGGGGGTGTATTAGTGCCCAAGGCATGGCTAACTTACACATCTGTGAAGGCACCATTAATGCTGAAAGGTCCATACAGGTTTTGGAGCAACATATGTTGTCATCCAAGCAACGTTATCATGGACGCCCGTGCTTATTTCAGCAGGACAAGTGTTACAACAGCGTGGTTTCGTAAAAAAAGAGTGGGGGTACTTTCCTGGCCCGCCTGCAGTCCAGACCTGTCTCCCATCGAAAATGTGTGGCACATTATGAAGCGTAAAATCAGACAGCGGAGACCCCGGACTGTTGAACGACTGAAGCTCTACATAAAACAAGAATGGGAAAGAATTCCACTTTCAAAGCTTCAACAATTAGTTTCCTCAGTTCTCAAACGTTTATAGAGTGTTGTTAAAAGAAAAGGTGATGTAACACAGTGGTGAACATGCCTTTTCCCAACTACTTTGGCACGTGTTGCAGCCATGAAATTCTAAGTTAATTATTATTTGCAAAAAAAATAATAATAAAGTTTATGAGTTTGAACATCAAATATCTTGTATTTGTAGTGCATTCAACTCAATTTGGGTTGAAAAGGATTTGCAAATCATTGTATTCTGTTTATATTTACATCTAACATGCATTGTGCCGAGTGTGAAATTTGTTGAAAAAGGAGTTATGGTGTAGTGTTGTTTTTTGGTTGGGCTTGGCCCCTTAGTTCCAGTGAAAGGAACATAGAATGCTGCAGAATACCAAAACATTTTGGAAAATTCCATGCTCCCAATCTTCAGGGAACAGTTTGGAGCGGGCCCCTTCCACTTCCAACATGACTGTGCACCAGTGCACAAAGCAAGGTCCATAAAAGCATGGAAAACAGAGTCTGGTGTGTAATATACATCTATAAAGTTGTAATATACATCTATAAAGTCGTAATATACGTCTATAAAGTTGTAATATACATCTATAACGTAGTAATATACGTCTATAAAGTTATAATACACATCTATAAAGTTGTACATGTACATCTATAAAGTTGTAATATATATGTATAAAGTTGGAATATACGTCTATAGAGATATAAAATACATCTTTAGAGTTGTAATATACATCTATAAAGTTGTAATATACATCCATAAAGTTGTCTTATACACCTATGAAGTTGTAATATACATCTATTAAGTTGTAATATACATGTATAACGTTTTAATATGCATCTATAAAGTTGTAATATACATCCATAAAGTTGTCTTATACACCTATGAAGTTGTAATATACACCTATTAAGTTGTAATATACATCTATAAAGTTGTAATATACGTGCATAAAGTTGTAATATACATCTATAAAGTTGTAATATACACCTAAAAAGTTGTAGTATACATCTATAAAGTTGTAATATATATCAAGTTGTAATATACGCCTATAAAGTTGTAATATACAGCTATAAAATTATAATATACTGTACATCTATTAAGTTGTAATATACATGTATAACGTTTTAATATGCATCTATAAAGTTGTAATATATATGTATAAAGTTGTAATATACATCTATAAAGTTGTAATATACATCTATAAAGTTGTAATGTATGTGCATAAAGTTGTAATATACATCTATAAAGTTGTTATATACATCTATAAAGTTGTAATATACATTTATAAAGTTGTCGTATACACCTATAAAGTTGTAATGTACATCCATAAAGTTATAATATACATCTATAAAGTTGTCTTATACACCTATAAAGTTGTAATATACATCTATAAAGTTGTAATATATATGTATAAAGTTGTAATATACATCTATAAAGTTGTAATATATATGAGTAAAGTTGTAATATACATCTATAAAGTTGTAGTATACGTCTATAAAGATATAATATACATCTACAGAGTTGTAATATATGTCTAAAAAGTTATAATATACATTTATAAAGTTGTAATATACAGTACATCTATAAAGTTGTCTTATACACCTATAAAGTTGTAATATATATCTATAAAGTTGTAATATACAGCTATAAAGTTGTAATATACATCTATAAAGTTATAATATACATCTATAAAGTTGTAATATACATGTATAAAGTTGTAATATACATCTATAAAGTTGTAATGTATGTGCATAAAATTGTAATATACTTCCATGAAGTTGTAATATACAGCTATAAAGTTATAATATACTGTACATCTATTAAGTTGTAATATACATGTATAACGTTTTAATATGCATCTATAAAGTTGTAATATACATCCATAAAGTTGTCTTATACACCTATGAAGTTGTAATATACACCTATTAAGTTGTAATATACATCTATAAAGTTGTAATATACGTGCATAAAGTTGTAATATACATCTATAAAGTTGTAATATACACCTAAAAAGTTGTAGTATACATCTATAAAGTTGTAATATATATCAAGTTGTAATATACGCCTATAAAGTTGTAATATACAGCTATAAAATTATAATATACTGTACATCTATTAAGTTGTAATATACATGTATAACGTTTTAATATGCATCTATAAAGTTGTAATATATATGTATAAAGTTGTAATATACATCTATAAAGTTGTAATATACATCTATAAAGTTGTAATGTATGTGCATAAAGTTGTAATATACATCTATAAAGTTGTTATATACATCTATAAAGTTGTAATATACATTTATAAAGTTGTCGTATACACCTATAAAGTTGTAATGTACATCCATAAAGTTATAATATACATCTATAAAGTTGTCTTATACACATATAAAGTTGTAATATACATCTATAAAGTTGTAATATATATGTATAAAGTTGTAATATACGTCTATAAAGTTGTAATATATATGAGTAAAGTTGTAATATACATCTATAAAGTTGTAGTATACGTCTATAAAGATATAATATACATCTACAGAGTTGTAATATATGTCTAAAAAGTTATAATATACATTTATAAAGTTGTAATATACAGTACATCTATAAAGTTGTCTTATACACCTATAAAGTTGTAATATATATCTATAAAGTTGTAATATACAGCTATAAAGTTGTAATATACATCTATAAAGTTATAATATACATCTATAAAGTTGTAATATACATGTATAAAGTTGTAATATACATCTATAAAGTTGTAATGTATGTGCATAAAATTGTAATATACTTCCATAAAGTTGTAATATACAGCTATAAAGTTATAATATACTGTACATCTATTAAGTTGTAATATACATGTATAACGTTTTAATATGCATCTATAAAGTTGTAATATACATCCATAAAGTTGTCTTATACACCTATGAAGTTGTAATATACACCTATTAAGTTGTAATATACATCTATAAAGTTGTAATATACGTGCATAAAGTTGTAATATACATCTATAAAGTTGTAATATACACCTAAAAAGTTGTAGTATACTTCTATAAAGTTGTAATATATATCAAGTTGTAATATACGCCTATAAAGTTGTAATATACAGCTATAAAATTATAATATACTGTACATCTATTAAGTTGTAATATACATGTATAACGTTTTAATATGCATCTATAAAGTTGTAATATATATGTATAAAGTTGTAATATACATCTATAAAGTTGTAATATACATCTATAAAGTTGTAATGTATGTGCATAAAGTTGTAATATACATCTATAAAGTTGTTATATACATCTATAAAGTTGTAATATACATTTATAAAGTTGTCGTATACACCTATAAAGTTGTAATGTACATCCATAAAGTTATAATATACATCTATAAAGTTGTCTTATACACCTATAAAGTTGTAATATACATCTATAAAGTTGTAATATATATGTATAAAGTTGTAATATACGTCTATAAAGTTGTAATATATATGAGTAAAGTTGTAATATACATCTATAAAGTTGTAGTATACGTCTATAAAGATATAATATACATCTACAGAGTTGTAATATATGTCTAAAAAGTTATAATATACATTTATAAAGTTGTAATATACAGTACATCTATAAAGTTGTCTTATACACCTATAAAGTTGTAATATATATCTATAAAGTTGTAATATACAGCTATAAAGTTGTAATATACATCTATAAAGTTATAATATACATCTATAAAGTTGTAATATACATGTATAAAGTTGTAATATACATCTATAAAGTTGTAATGTATGTGCATAAAATTGTAATATACTTCCATAAAGTTGTAATATACATCTATAAAGTTGTAATATACAACTATAAATTTGTCTTATACACCTATAAAGTTGTAACGGACATCTATAAAGTTATAATATACATCTATAAAGTTGTCTTATACACCTATAAAATTGTAATATACATCTATAAAGTTATAATATACATCTATAAAGTTGTAATATATGTGCACAAAGTTGTAATATACATCTATAAAGTTATAATATACATCTATAAAGTTGTAATATACGACTAAAAAGTTATAATATACATTTATAAAGTTGTAATATACAGCTATAAAGTTGTAATATACATCTATAACGTTATAATATACATGTATAAAGTTGTAATATACATGTATAAAGTTGTAATGTATGTGCATAAAATTGTAATATACATCCATAAAGTTGTAATATACATCTATAAAGTTGTAATATACAACTATAAAGTTGTCTTATACACCTATAAAGTTAAAATATACATCTATAAAGTTATAATATACGTGCACAAAGTTGTAATATACATCTATAAAGTTATAATATACATCTATAAAGTTTTAATATACGTCTATAAAGTTAAAATATACACCTATAAAGTTGTAATATACATCTAAAAAGTTGTAAATTTACACCTATGAAGTTGAAATATACATGTATGAATTTGTAGTATACACCTATAAAATTATAATATACTATACATGTATAAAGTAATAATATACATCTCTAAAGTTGTAATATACGTCTATAAAGTTATAATACACATTTATGAAGTTTTAATATAAGTCTATAAATGTATAATATACATCTATAAAGTTTTCATATGCATCAATAAAGTTGTAATAGACATCTATAAAGTAATAATATACATATATAAAGGTGCAATATATATCTATAAAGTTGTAATATACATATATAAAGTTATAATATACATCTATATAGTTGTAATACACATCTATAAAGTAATAATAAACATCCATAAAGTCGAAATATACATCTATAAAGTTATAATACACATTTATAAAGTTGTAATATAAGTCTATAAAGTTATAATATACATCTATAAAGTTTTCATATGCATCAATAAAGTTGTAATAGACATCTATAAAGTTATGATATACATCTATAAAGGTGCAATATACATCTATAAAGTTGTAATATACATATATAAAGTTATAATAAACATCTATATAGTTGTAATACACATCTATAAAGTAATAATATGTCAATTTAGAAAATTGTAATTTCTATATTACTTAAAAGAAAACTGTTTTTTGTTTAATACAATTATTCCCAAACATTTCATACAGTCAAATACAGATAAGGCAACAAGAAAAGTATCCAACATGTCTCTTTTCTAATGTACAGCAGATATGATCATCTACATTAGGGGTCCCCAAACTAAGGCCCGTGGGCCGGATCCAGCCGGCCAGCGTCCAAAATCCGGCCTGCGAGAAAGTCCCAAGTTTAACAATTTTTTAAAAAAATAAATAAATAACAAAATAAAGAAATGTAAGAAAAATAAATAAAAAAATAATAATAAATTAAAAAAATAATAATAATTAAAATTAAAATAATACATTTAATTTATATTTTTATTATTATTTTTTTAAATCCGTCGTTTCTAATCTATTTTCTACCGCTTGTTACTCTCGGTGTCTCCTAGTCGCTCGGGCAAATCATATTTTCTAAATACGCATTTTCCCATCGATAACATGACATCATCAGCGGCAAGTGTGCGCTCTTTCAGTCGATTAGTGCACCAGGAATATAGAGTGCAGCCCACTAGTTTGTACACACCTTCTCATTCATGCATTTTCTTTATTTTCATGACTATATACATTGTAGGTCATCAGAACTATGAATGAACACATGTGGAGTTATGTGCTTGACAAAAAAAAAGGTGAAATAACTGAAAACATGTTTTATATTCTGGTTTCTTCAAAATAACCACCCTTTGCTCTGATTACTTTTTCGCACTCTCTTGGCGGTATAGCTCGGTTGGTTCAGCGGCCGTGCCAGCAACTTGAGGGTTACAGGTTCGATCCCCGCTTCCCCCATCTGAGTCACTGCCGTTGTGTCCTTGGGCAAGACACTTTACCCACCTGCTCCCAGTGCCACCCACACTGGTTTAAATGTAAAAATTAGATATTGGGTTTCACCATGTAAAGCGCTTTGAGTCACTAGAGAAAAAGCGCTATATAAATATAATTCACTTCACTTCACTTGGCATTCTCTCCATGAGCTTCAAGAGGTAGTCACCCGAAATAATTTTAACTTCCCAGGTGTCATAGTTTTGATGCCTTCAGGGACAATCTACCATGTAAATAGTCATGAAAATAAAGAAAATGCATTTAAATGAGAAGTTGTGTCCAAAGTTTTGACCTGTACTGTGTATATATATATATATATATATATATATATATATATATATATATATATATATACTCCGGCTTCCTCCCACTTCTAAAGACATGCACCTAGGGATAGGTTGATTGAAAACACACAAAAAAATTGGCCCTAGTGTGTGAATGTGAGTGTGAATGTTGTCTGTCTATCTGTGTTGGCCCTATGATGAGGTGGCGACTTGTCGGACTTCTGCCCGATTGTAGCTGAGATAGGCGCCAGCGCCCCCCACGACCCCAGAGGGAATAAGCGGTAGAAAATGTATGTATATGTATATGTATATATATATATATATATATATATATATATATATATATATATATACATATATATATATATATATATATACATATATATATACATACATATATACATATATATATACATATATACATATATATATACATATATATATACATATATACATATATATATACATATACATATATATATATATATATATATATATATATATATATACATATATATATACATATACATATATATATACATATACATATATATATACATATACATATACATATATACATACATACATACATATACATATATATATATATATATATATATATATATATATATATATATATATATATATATATATATATATATATATATATATATATATATATATATATATATATATATATATATATATATATATATGACATGTATGCGTATACATACATACATATATATATATATATATATATATATATATATATATATATATATATATATATATATATATATATATATATATATATATATATATATATATATATATATATATATATATATATGTATGTATGTATATACATACAATAAAAAGTAAATCAGCAGATATAGATAATCTACATCAACAATAGGAATTGCCTGGCTGGTCAGGACGGATAAAAAAAAAAGTTAAATTTTTTTTTTTTTTAAATACAATAAAAAAAATAAAAAATAAATAGATTTTTTTTTCTAGTTATTTTTAAATTTATTAAAAACATTAAAAAAAAAAAAAAAAGGAATCGCGGTTCATTTGACAATCACATTTTTTGGACCCCTCTACCAGAAGTGTCTTTCTAAAAATGCATACGAAAAAAATTAAATAAATGCATTTTTGTTAAAATCGAATTTAGAAAAATTTTGAGTCGGTTTAGAGTCGGGATGAATTTGTGCGCCGCATCAACAAAGAAGAGAAGACCTGTGTGAGGTAATAACATGGCTGAATCCTACTGTCGTGTGATGAGCACGTCAGTCAGTCAGGCAGGTTGTTTGTGTGTGTGTGTGGGGGGGGGGGGGGGGTCCCTGCCCTGCAGGTTAAGGGGGAGGGGGGACGACGACAAAGCTGATGTGCAGTTTAGCGTCTACAAGAGCGGTGATGGAGCTCAGCCGTCACTCAGCATCAGGACCAGCCGGCCGGTCCTGATGCTGCAGCAGCCGCGTGTCATCTCTTAGTGCATCCCGCATCATCACCCACCCCCTTCCCACCGCCCCCACCCCCATGTCACACCAACGCGCGCCATACATCCCTGAGAAAAGTGAGCTCAACTCCGACAGAAGTTCTGCAGAGGAAAGAAGACGCCTCTCACCTGTGCGGTGGCGGCGGCGGCGACTCCTCTCTTGGCTAAATCTCCTCCATGACTCACGTGGGGATGTGGGGGCCTGGGTGGGGTGGGGGGAGGGAAGGAAGGGGGAGGCGGGCGAGGAGTGAAAGTGAAAGAGTCCTCTGGCTGCGACGCCGCTACATCTCATCATCCTCGTGCTTTCATTCTCCCGGTCCCTCGCAGCATCGTCCCCCCCCCCGCCCCCCCTCTTCTCTCTCTCTCTCTCTCTCTCTCTCTCTCTCTCTCTCTCTCTCCACCACCGCCAGCCTCCATACTCCACCCACCAGAAGGTGTCACAAACGCAGACTGCCTGCACCAAACACGTCATTGGCTCGTCTCCCGCGCCGCCTGTGTGGAAAGAGCAGACGCGTCACACACCAGCTCCGCATCCTGCAGACCCTTTCAAAAACTACACCAGTAGTGGCAAAACCTACACTTTGATGTTTGTTTTTTTTCCACATTAAAAAAAGATTTTTACCTTAAAGGGGAATTGCACCTTTTTTGGGGGGGAGAGGGGAGTGACAAGAACAAAAAAAAATGTTAGCTTTTTTTTTTTTTGCATTCCAAAAATGTAAAAATCGTCTCGTTCTACTAGATCAGGGGTCGGCAACCCGCGGCTCCGGAGCCGCATGCGGCTCTTTGGCCACTCTGAGGTGGCTCAGCTGCATAATCGCCGACCCCCCGATTGTTACGGGCATTGCGGATTTCGGTGCCTCTCCCGGACATCACCCGGGGTCAACATTCTTTGATTTTCACTCGGACTACAATATTGAGGGCGTGCCGTGATTGATTTACTTCTAATGGATTTACTTTTAACGTCCTCTACAACATGTCATCGCGCCCGCCTTTACGCCATGCTATGCTATGCTATGCTATCTGCGTGCCCGCTGGAAGCTTGCATTTCGCTGCTTGTATCGCTGCTTGTATCGTCACACGTACAAGATTGCAAGGCATACTGGGTGATACAGGTTACACTGAAGGTTGTGATATAAACAACTTTAACAATCTTACTGATATGCGCCACACTGTGAACCCACACCAAACAAGAATGACAAACACATTTCGGGAGAACATCCTCACAGTAACACATTATAAACACAACATAACAATTACCCAGAATCCGGTGCACCCATGACTCTTCCAGGCTGTATTATGAACCCCCGCGCCCTCAACCCCGCCCACCTCAACCGATGCACGGAGGGGGGGAGGGCGGGGGCGTGGTCGTCCGCCACGCCAAGGGCGCCGACCAAGCTCGCCAGCCACGGATATGGCCCTTGCCGGGTCGCCCACCTCGTCAGGTACAGGTACAGCGGGCCTCTACGCGTCGCCGCCACCTAACTCTGCCCCAGTGGATACAGGGACACGTGGTCTGGCGACCCACCGCCATGCCCCCCTCCCGCCCACCCAGGACTCTTGATCATAGTTTTTTTTGGACATCTGGGAGCTGTCCTTAATGGGGGCTTCTGTCACGCCCATGGGCTCATGTTACCATGACAACTCATTAATTTTCACCTGGCCCTCATGTCACACCCCTGTCCTCAGCCCTCACACCTGTTTGTAATGATCATAGTTATTATTTAAGCCACATACAACATGATACTGGACTGGCAAGCTGTTTGTACATGTTGTAGAAGGCGTCAAAGGCAATGGCTGCTTAGCACGCCCTTATTATTGTTATCTGGGTGACCACCAGCAGTTATTCGCGAGAATGGTTGCGGCTCCCATTGTCTTCTTTATTTTGTGAAATGGGTCAAAAAGGCTCTTTGAGTGGTAAAGGTTGCCAACCCCTGTTCTAGATAGTTCTTTATTGATTCCTTCAGGAGAGTTCCCTCAAGAAAATTAAATGCAGCTAATGTTAGGAATCAAATCACCCTCTAAATCGCTTTAAAAATGCACTCAAAAACCGTCAAAATTACTTCATTTACGTTCTGTAACCTGTATAATAACCAAGCTGTAGCAACATTGTTATTGTAAGAGTGAACACTGGGGGACTATTTTTCTAGCGTGGTAACACATCGGCATACAAGTGTCACGCCCATGGGCTCATGTTTTGTTTTGATCATGTTATGTTTTGTTTTTTGGGACACTCAGTTCCTGTTTTGCACTTCCTGGTTTGTGTTGCTACCATGACAACTCATTAATTTTCACCTGGCCTTCATGTCACGCCCCTGTCCTCAGCCCTCACACCTGTTTGTAATGATCATAGTTATTATTTAAGCCACAGTTTGCCACATGACCTTCAACTCATTCATGCCATACCTTGCTGTTTGTTTTGTCCACGCCACGTAAGTTTTGTTATTCATGCCACATTGCAAGGGTTTTTGTTCATGTTTATAGTTTGTATCCTTTGTTCTAGTCTTTTGTTTTTTTTCATTAGTCAAGTTTGTTCTCCGCCATTGTGCACGCCCTTTGTTTGCCTTTTTTTTTTTAGTTTACTAGATTATTAAATAAAAATGTACTCACATTCTCATCTGGCTCATGCAAATTTCCCTTTGTGTTGGAAAAACAAACTAACTATCTACAAGTCATAGTCCAAGTCGTGACAACAGGCTAGCTTTAGAAAGAGATAAGATAGTTTCTACGACAACACGAAACACGTTTGAGTTTGTAATGTGCACAACATTCTGATAGGACACCAATCTGTGTGTGTGTGTGTATATATATAAATATATATATATATATATATATATATATAAACATCACAGTATAGTCGAATGTTTACTCCTAATTTTGTGAGTTGCGACAGTAGGAAGCTTCCTACTTCCCACATTACAATATGGGATTAAATGTTAAGATCTTGGTCAAGTGGAGTTGACCCCAGGATGTAGAGACGGGAGGTAAGGTTGAATTACAAAAGGAAAAAATGTAATAAGTCCAAAAAGTGGGCTTCACGGTGGAACAGGGGTTAGTGCATCTGCCTCACAATACAAAGGGCCTGAGTACTCCTGGGTTCAATCCCGGGCTCGGGATCTTTCTGTGTGGCGTTTGCATGTCCGCCCGATTGTACCTGAGGTAGGCACCAGCGCCACCCGCGATCCCAAAGGGAATAAGCGGTAGAAAATGGATGGATGGTGTCACATATGTACAATAGAAGGCAGTATTGCCTTGTTCAAGAGTGTCACAAGGTTGATGTTTACGGCAGACAAACTGCTTTACGGTAGACAAGAACGTGACTGTTGTTGTTGTGAGTTGTTACCGCGCTGGGAACACATTTATGAAAACTGTCTACAATAAACCCACATAAAGAAGCCACGAACTCGCCCTCGATCATTCCACAGATGGAAGTCCAAAAATTTTAACCAAAGGTAAAGGGGCAGAAGTGCACACCATGAATTACCAACAAAATCAGGTTCCTCAGTGGTCGGCGGGGGGAAAAGCCAGAGCGCACTGAGCGCAGCATAAAATCCTCTTTACCTCAGAGAGGCTATAAGAGACGAACACAAAAGGTGAGGATTTACAGGACTAAGGAAAGACAACGTACCAGGACTGACGAGGAACGTACCAGGACTGACGAGGAAAAACAGGTGCCTGCACGCGGGGGAGGTACAGGAGAAAATAATCGGCAAGACACAGCTGTAAGTGACGAGTTTAAACACTCCTCGGTGAGATTGCTTGCAGGTGTGCCTTAGTGTCCGCCCATCACTGGAGACTAATGAGCTGAGGAAAACACATCACAAAATAGGAGAAGGCAGGAAAAGATAAAAGACACAACATTAAAGGCCTCACCTTTTCTCCTCCAAACATATTGCTGGGTATTGTGACCAAACAGCTCAATTTGTGTTTCATCTGACTACAGAACTTTCCTCCAGAAGGTCTTATCGTTGTCCATGTGATGTCAGATGAAACAAGAATTGAGCTGTTTGGTCACAATACCCAGCAATATGTTTGGAGGAGAAAAGGTAAGGCCTTTAAAGGCCTACTGAAATGAGATTTTCTTATTTAAACGGGGATAGCAGGTCCATTCTATCTGTCATACTTGCTCATTTTGCGATATTGTCATATTTTTGCTGAAATGATTTAGTAGAGAACATCCACAATAAAGTTCGCAACTTTCGGTGCTAAGAGAAAAGCCCTGCCTTTACCAGAAGTAGCAGACGATGACGTCACATGTGTGGGGGCTCCTCACATCCTCACATTGTTTATAATGGGAGCCTCCAACAAAAAGTGCTATTCGGACAGAGAAAACGACAATTTCCCCATTAATTTGAGCGAGGATGAAAGATTCGTGTTTGAGGATATTGATAGCGATAGACTAGAAAAAAAAATTATTAAAAAAAAAAAATAAGTTAAAAAAATTGCATTGGGATGGATTCCGATGTTTTTAGACACATTTACTAAGATAATTCTGGGAAATCCCTCATCTTTCTATTGTGTTGCTAGTGTTTTGTGAGTTTAACAGTACCTGATAGTCGGAAGGGTGTCTCCACGGGTGTCTTGACGCCAATGTCTCTGGGGAGTCGACGGCAGCTTTATGGACGCCACAAGCTCAGCTTTTCTCCGGTAAAAAGCGACTTTTTACCACAATTTTCCCACCGAAACTTGCTGGTTGACATTTGGTAGGGATTCATGTTTGCTTGACCACGCTGTGATCCATGGTTAAGTTTCACCTCCAGGAATTTTAAACAGGGAATTACCGTGTGTTTGTGTGGCTAAAAGCGAAAGCTTCCCAACTCCATCTTTCTACTTTGACTTCTCCAATATTAATTGAACAAATTGCAAAAGATTCAGCAACACAGATCTCCAAAATACTGTGCAATTATGCCGTTAAAGCAGACAACTTTTAGCTGTGTGTGTGTGCGGCGCTCATATTTCCTTGAAACCCGTGATGTCTTGCGTACACGTCATCATTACACGACGTTTTCAAGACGAAACTCCCGGGAAATTTAAAATTGTAATTTAGTAAACTAAAAAGGCCGTATGGGCATGTGTTGCAATGTTAATATTTCATCATTGATATATAAACTATCAGACTGCGTGGTCGGTAGTAGCGGGTTTCAGTAGGCCTTTAATCCCAGGAACACCAGACCTACCGTCAAGCATGGTGGTGGTAGTATTATGCTCCGGGCCTGTTTTGCTGCCAATGGAACTGTTGCTTTACAGAGAGTAAATGGGACAATGAAAAAGGAGGATTACCTTCAAATTCTTCAGGACAACCTAAAATCATCAACCCGGAGGTTGGGTCTTGGGCGCAGTTGGGTGTTCCAACAGGACAATGATCCCAAACACACGTCAAAAGTGGTAAAGGAATGGCTAAATCAGGCTAGAATTAAGGTTTTAAAATGGCCTTCCCAAAGTCCTGACTTAAACGTGTGGACAATGCTGAAGAAACAAGTCCATGTCAGAAAACCAACACATTTAGCTGAACTGCACCAATTTTGTCAAGAGAAGTTTGGGGATGGCTACCAAAAGCGCTTTATTGCAGTGAAACTTGCCAAGGGACATGTAAGCAAATATTAACATTTACTTTGTATACTTTTGACACAGCAGATTTGGTCACATTTTCAATAGACCCATAATAAATTCATAAAAGAACCAAACTTCATGAATGTTTTTTTGTGAACAACAAGTATGTGCTCCATTCACTCTATCACAAACATATAAGAGTTGTAGAAAGTATGGGAAACTCAAGACAGCCATGACATTATGTTCTTTACAAGTGTATGTAAACGCTTGACCGTGACTGTAGATCATCTAAACCAGGGGTCACCAACGCGGTGCCCGTGGGCATTAGGTAGCCCGTAAGGACCAGATGAGTCGCCCGCTGGCCTGTTCTAAAAATAACTCAAATAGCAGCACTTACCAGTGAGCTGCCTCTATTTTTTAAATTGTATTTATTTACTAGCAAGCTGGTCTCGCTTTGCTCGACATTTTTATTTCTAAGAGAGACAAAACTCAAATAGAATTGGAAAATCCAAGAAAATATTTTTAAGACTTGTCCTTCACTTGTTTAAATCAATCAATGTTTACTTATATAGCCCTAAATCACTAGTGTCTCAAAGGGCTGCACAAACCACTACGACATCCTCGGTAGGCCCACATAAGGGCAAGAAAAACTCAGAATTTTTTTTTTTTTTTTAACTTTGTTTCTTATAACTTTCAGAAAGACAATTTTAGAGAAAAAATACAACTTTAAAAATTATTTTAGGATTTTTAAACACATATACCTTTTTACCTTTTAAATTCTTTCCTCTTCTTTCCAGACAATTTAAATCAATGTTCAAGTATTTTTTTTTTTATTGTAAAGAATAATAAATACATATTAATTTAATTTTTCATTTTAGCTTCTGTTTTTTTGACAAAGAATATTTGTGAAATATTTCTTCTAACTTATTTTGATTAAAATTCAAAAAAAATATTCTGGCAAATTTGGAAAATCTGTAGAATCAAATTTAAATCTTATTTCAAAGTCTTTTGAATTTCTTTTAAAATTTTTGTTCTGGAAAATCTAGAAGAAATAATGATTTGTCTTTGTTAGAAATATAGCCTGGTCCAATTTGTTATATATTCTAACAAAGTTCAGATTGGATTTTAACCTATTTAAAACATGTCATCAAAATGTTTAAATAATCTTAATCAGGAAAAATTACTAATGATATTCCATAAATTCTTTTTTAAATTTTTTCAAAAAGATTCGAATTAGCTAGTTTTTCTTTTCATTTTTTTCGGTTGATTTTTGAATTTTAAAGAGTCGAAATTGAAGACAAACTATGCTTTAGAGTTTTATTTATTTTTTTCGTGTTTTCTCCTCTTTTAAACCGTTCAATTAAGTGTTTTTTTCATCATTTATTCTCTACAAAAAACCTTCCGTAAAAGGAAAAAAAATGTACGACGGAATGATATACAGAAATACCCATTTTTTATATATATATATATGTATATATAGATTTATTTATTAAAGATAAATTGAGCAAATTGGCTATTTATTGCAATTTATTTACGTGTGTATCAAACTGGTAGCCCTTCGCATTAATCAGTACCCAAGAAGTAGCTCTTGGTTTCAAAAAGGTTGGTGACCCCTGATCTACATCAGCAATATGATTTGTCTGAGACCATTACACATTTTTTTTTTTTTTTAAATAAATTTTATTAAATCGATTAAGAATCGTTACAAATGAAAATCGATTACTACTGCACAGTAAACAAAAGAAGAAGGTGAAAGGTGCAGAGTCTGCAATGATGAGCAGCATCAAGTCGATGTTTCTCGGAAGGAGATTTACATTTAAATCAGACGCCTGGAGGGGAAATTGGATTTCTTTTATTTCACACTGAATTCCTGCTCTGGCAGATTGTGTTGTGTTCTCGTTAACATCCGACACCTCTTCACGTCTCGTTCGTTAGAACTTTTGCACAACTTTTAAAACCGGCCTTCCCCCGGGGCCTTGTTTCAAGAGAACACATCCAGCATGAGAGGAGAGCTCGGATGCACACACTCACGCGCGCACACACACACACACACACACACACACACACACACAGACACACACGTGTGCAAGCTTAACAACACCAGCAGCTCGCCGAGATAAATCCTTAAAATCCTCACACACCAGCTTTTGAGGCCCGGGAATGTGAGCTGCGTCATCACCAGCCTTCATAAAATAACCATTGACGCGTTCGCTGACCCGGCAGATTGTGGGATTCTCACCCGCTGACCCTTTTAAGATGTAATGAGGATGAGTGCGCAGTTATTGCGTATGCCTTGACACTTACAGATAAATAAAATAATAAATACTTCTGAGAAGTTTATTTGTGTCAGTCTGTCTTGGATATCCCTTTGTGAGATCAGGAACTCTATAAATGTGTAAAAACTCTCACAGTCTCGCTGTATAGCTTCTGGTTGCTGGACAACCGCTTTGAGCTAGCATTTTAGCAAGTTAGCCAAAAGCTTATGGCACATTCACTTCGGGAATTTTATCAGCAAAGGGGGCTTTTGTAACGCAGCAAGTCTTTATTAGTGATGAGCCCGAAAAAGATGCCACAGCGAACTTTTATTGCCGTGAAGGAGAAGGCACTACCGGGACACAGCAGATGAAGGATCGCCTCACACTGCAGTGGCATAGTGGTTAGAGTGTCCGCCCTGAGATCGGTAGGTTGTGAGTTCAAACCCCGGCCGAGTCATACCAAAGACTATAAAAATGAGACCCATTGCCTGCTTGCTTGGCACTCCATAAATGATTCCCGGGCGCGGCACTGCTGCTGCCCACTGCTCCCCTCACCTCCCAGGGGGTGTTCAAGGGGATGGGTCAAATGCAGAGGACAAATTTCACCACACCTAGTGTAGGGGTGGAAAAAAATGTGTTCAATAAAAAAGGATATATGAAATAATGGACACTTCTTTTGGCACAGTTTTATTTTAAAATGCAACTTAACACGACATTTTTCATTTATTTTTTCTCTCCTTCATTTTACAGCAAAGAAAATTACAACTAGCCTTGGAGAAGTCGTACATGAGTGGAAACGTTTCAAACGTCCTCATGATTTTCATCCGTCATGATATCCCATAAAAAGAAGATGTAGGCCATGAAGTGGAAAGGTATAAGATCCAAACTTTCTTCTTGTTTTGAAATCCACCGAGTTCCCAATTTCGCAGCTTTCTGGGGCATCCAGAGCTCATTTGCAATCGTGTCTCGCGCTCGCAAGTTTTAGTTCCGGAACACTCAGACCCAAAAGCTCCTCAGCAGGCGGCTGGATAAAACACCAAAGAGAATAAAAAGTCGCGGTCATCACCTCGGGTTGGGCTTCCCTCCGCGGCTTACTTGGCGCCGGAGTCCCCGTCAGGCCTCATGCTGAAAGGTTCCAGCCGTTCGCTCTCGGGCAGCATGTTGTTGAGGCGCTCCATCAGCGGAACCGTCTGGTCGATGCCCATCTGGATGCGTCTCAGGATCATTGACATCTCGTTCACCTTCTGGATCTGCTCGGCGTACTTGGCGTAGCGCTTCTGACGCTCCTGCATGATGCTGAACAAGGTCTCTACAGACAGGTCCATCTGGACCAACACAAGACAGGGGTTGGGGTGGGTGGCGTGGGGGGTACAGATGTCGAGTCAGCACGCGGGAGAACAACAGAAATCAATATTGTGTATATGTCAAACTTTTTGACTTGGGGGCCACATTTGGCTAAAAAAGCTGACTGCATGTAATGTAACAAAACATACACACTCACACACACACACACACACACACACACACACACACACACAAGCACACAGACACACAAACACTTACTTGTATTTGTTACCTTCTTGAGACCTCCAAAAAATGCCTACCTCTTTACCACCCTTTCTGTCACGTGGGAAACGCATTGTGATGCGCGTTTTGCAAAGAACGATTCGGGTAGGACTTGCAGGTAAGGGCTTGATTTAATGCAAAAAAATAACAACACTGGTACAAAACAGACAGAAATCAACAACAAAAACATGTGCCGAGCTTACGGGAAGCTAAGGCTAGTACTTAGCACAGAATCAAGTAGTACAAGGGCAGCGTGCCGAACACATGGGAAGCTAAGGCAATACTTAGCACAGGGACTAGAAGTAGATACATCAACGTGATTGTTGCTTACCGCAAACAAAGGACCAAGACCGACTGACGGGAGAAGGCAGGCTTAAATAAGAAAGTCATTACAACACAGGCGCGCGTCAGGAGCAAGCGGCAGGTGAAAACAATGAGTAACCATGGTAACAAACAGAGGCGTACAAACCGGAACCGAAAGAGTCCAAAACAAACAGAAAACACAAAAAGACTCAAAAACCTAAATCAAAATATGATCCCGGCAGCGGATCATAACACTTTCTAGATATATAAAGATTTATATTTACAACATAATATATATATAATATATACATACTATGCAAATGCAAAAAGGTAAGTTTTTAGTAATTTTTTTTGTAATTGATTTTTTCATCTTTATTATTTACTTCAAGTTATTACAGTATGTCTCTATGTACATATTTATTTCCAACCATCCATTTTCTACCGCTTATTCCCTTTCGGGGTCGCGGGAGGGGCGCTGGCGCCTATCTCAGCTACAATCGGGCGGAAGGCAGGGTACACCCTGGACAAGTCGCCACCTCATCGCAGGGCCAACACAGATAGACAGACAACATTCACACTCACATTCACACACTAGGGCCAATTTAGTGTTGCCAATCAACCTAGCCCCAGGTGCATGTCTTTGGAAGTGGGAGGAAGCCGGAGTACCCGGAGGGAACCCACGCGTTCACGGGGAGAACATGCAAACTCCACACAGAAAGGTCCCGAGCCTGGATTTGAACCCAGGACTGCAGGAACTTCGTATTGTGAGGCAGACGCACTAACCCCTCTGTCACCGTGAAGCCCAACATATTTATTTTATTTTTTCAATTAATTTTGGCCAAAGGGGCGCATTTCAATTTCTTACACACACTTGTTAGTACATATGTTGACCAGAGGGGGAGCACTCCAAATATTTACACACACTTATTATTTCATAAGTTGACCAGAGGGGGGAGCACTTCAATTTTGTACACACAGTCAATTTGTAAAATCCCTCCTTTTTGGGACCACCCTAAATTTGTTAGATTTCACCACCAGGGGTACAAATGAGATCCCTTATTTATTTATTTTTTTTGTAATGTGCTTATGGCCGATGACAAACGAGTCACGGATCACAGATGGCCCCTCTGCCTCACTTTGGGCAACCCAGCTGTAGAAGCTAACTGTTAATGGCCACTACAGTCTTAGCACCGTAGTGTATTTGTTCATCCTACGGTCACATTTAGGACGCGGGTTGTCTTACGTCAGCACCGGAAGTCGTAAAATCCACTGTTTAACTGGCGGGTATTTTCGAGGATGAATAGGGAAGTCCTTCTTTTGCTGCTGTCTTGTTTCATCATATATTGCTGCCTTTGCACCTGTCAATGTTTACTTTTGTATGCATATTAAATCAACAAAAAAAATCTTGACTTTGGAGCGATGTTCACAGACTCTAGTATTTGGCTCTTCAGTGTTTCCCACAGGTCAGGCATCTATTTGTGGTGGTGTGGTCGGGTGGCGTGGGGGTGTCAGCGGCGGCGGCGATGACCAAGAAGAACGCGGAGTTGGAATATAACTACAACACTTTATGTACATATTTATATAATATTTACATATTTATATAATATGTAACTACAAGCTCCATTCACAGACAGAGTCCCATTGCTTTTATGAGCGGTTGAGCGAGTCCAAAGCCGAATTTTTTTTTGTTTTTGTGGCGGCCGTAATTCTTTCGTGGCGGGCCGCCACAAATAAATTAATGAATGTGTGGGAAACCCTGCTCTTTTTTTAGATACAATGGTTTTCTGTATTGGGATCATGATTCTGGTCCTAACTTGTTCACCGGTCCTCATATGGACGGTATTTTTCCTTGTGGAAGTCTCAAGAATGGTAGAAACACACACACGCACGCACACACGCACGCACGCACGCACACACGCACGCACACACACACGCACGCACGCACAAACACACACAGGCCAAAAGTTTGGACACACCTCCTCCTCATTCAATGCGTTTTCTTTATTTTCATGACTATTTTACATTGTAGATTGTCATTGAAGGAATCAAAACTATGAATGAACACATGTGGCGTTATGCACTTAACAAAAAAAGGTGAAATAACTGAAAACATGTTTTATAATCTGGTTTCTTCAAAATAGCCACCCTTTGCTCTGATCACTGCTTTGCACACTCTTGGCATTCTCACATTGAGCTTCAAGCACACCTGTGAAGTGAAGACTATTTAAGGTGACTACCTCTTGAAGCTCATCGAGAAAGTGTGCATATTCATTTTGATAGTAGGCTAATATAGAAACTTACATAATGTGTTGCTTTCATTATAACACTTGCATAAGGCTTTTGTGTCATTGCGGCTTCAGACAGATTTTATTTTTTTGTATTTATGTTCCAATTTGCGGATCTCTGCTCTATGAGTAAGAAACACTATTCTAATGCACTGGTGTATGAAAACAAAATTTCTGCAGTGGGGAAGTTCGTGAATAACTACTTGACCCCTCTCCTCACTAAACTATTCGTCAAATTGAAAGGAGACACAAACTTTTTGGTCTCACATACAAAAAAAAAAAAGTAATTTAACATCGGGTAACATGCAGGTCGTGGTGGACTGACCTCTTTGATGCGCTTGACTAAAGCGTTCTGGTCGAAGGAGACGGCCTCGGCGCACTGATGCAGGTGGTCTTGGTAGCGGAGGCAGAGCTGCAAGACCTGTGGGGGGTCCAGTCTCTCCAGACACACGCTGCTGGGCGACGTCTGACCACTCAGCACTCCTGTAGCGGAGCAAAAAGGTCACAGGGGTTTAGAGTCAGAGCAGTAGATGACGGAGTAAATAATGGTAAATTATTGCGGTTATTCTAGCAGAGCTGCTCCATTTTCCAAATTCTTGATAATCCTTATACACTAAATAGACAAAAGTCCAAGAACATAATTCTCATAGATGGATGGATGGATGGATGGACAGACAGACAGATAGACAGATAGATAGATAGATAGATAGATAGATACATACATAGATAGATAGATAGATAGATAGATAGATAGATAGATAGATAGATAGATAGATAGTACTTTATTGATTCCTTCAGGAGAGTTCCCTCAGGAAAATTAAAATTCCTTGTAAAGGTAGAACAAAGTGAGTTCTTCACCTCACCAAGACATTTTGGACATTGTGTTCGAAATGTATTCATACGTCAACAAAAGACTTGTCACCTTTCAAGAGAGGCTGAAATGTGGGAATCTCCTGGAGCTTAATGACATCAGGGTCGTTGTGGATGTTTCTCATGGACTGAGTGCCTGGGGCCACAACAACTATGTCGTCCATCTTGGCCTTCTGTTTGGCCGGAGAGGGAACCACTGCGCACACACAGGTAGAAAAGTTAGTACGAGGGTGTCCAAAATATTTCCATTGAGGGTCGCACCCTAAAAGTCCAAACATGTGGGGGAAATTTTGATACATTTTTCATTTTCATAACCAATAAAATACAAATAATTTAGGGCTCCTGTCAAGTTTGCTTCTGGGGACCCAAAAGGGTATGAGTCATAAAAATCTTAAAAGTCATATATCATTTGTTTTTTTCAACAGAATACATCACTAGATCAACTTTAGGTCTATCTGTCTGTATAAAATATGTATTTTAATGCCCTGCTTGTCAAAGACAACCCTGTTTTTTATGGGAAAAACACAAAATCTGCATTATTCCCCCCAACCCCTCAAAAAATGTCGGGGTGGAATATTTGACTGGAAGTAATTAGAGACTTGAAGAGGTCGATGATTAAAAAAACAAAAACCATTGGCTTTTATTGATTATTAATTTTTTGGCCAGTATTTTTAGTTTTATTTAACTTTACTTTTAATTATTTTTGTTTAACTTTCAACACTTAAAAGGTTCTGTTTGCAACTTCCTCAAAGTAACATTTATCCATCCATCCATCCATTTTCTACCGCTTGTCCCTTTTAGGGTTGCTGGATTCAGCTGCATTCGGGCGGAAGGCGGGGTGTAACCTGGACAAGTCGCCACCTCATCGCAAACAGCAACATTTATCAAAGCAAAAAAAGAACAGAAAAGATCAACAACGGCTATCTTGTGTTACCATTAGTGGTGTCACAGAACACATTTGTCTGACAATCATCTATAATTTTGACAATAACAAACTAGAAATATTTACTGCACATAGCTGAGATAGGCACCAGCAGCCCCCACAACCCCAAAAGGGAATAAGCGGTAGAAAATGGATGGATAGAATAAAATAATTGGTGATTACAGCGGTCACTTACTCACCCGGTCTCTTCAACACGTATGCGCAGGAGCGCGTGCACACATACAACGGCAGTTTAAAGAAGCAGTGAAAAATTTGAAGTCACGTTGTTGTTGTTATGGTAAAATATACATTCAATGACAGTTAACCGTAGCTAACAAAATTGCCATTTTTATCCAACAACACCTAAAGCTAATGCGAGAAGCCGTGAGAAGGTGGGATATACTGTGTAAAATACATTGGAAGGTCAGCGTCCTAAATGTTGCACATAGCCTCTTTATGTCTCTAAAACCAACTTCACATATTTCCGTCAACTATATATTTTTATTATTCTTTTTTTCTGTTTGTTTAAAGCCTTTTTTTCAAAGAAGGCTATGTTTTATATATGGCAAAGCCATAAAATATGCAATATTACACCCCCAAAAAATAATTCAATCAATCAATCAATCAATGTTTATTTATATAGCCCCAAATCACAAATGTCTCAAAGGACTGCACAAATCATTATGACTACAACATCCTCGGAAGAACCCAAAGTGGAATATTTGATGTGAAGTAATTGGAGCCCTGAATAGGTCAATCATTTATAATAACATTGATTTTGATTTCATCCATCCATTTTCTAATGCTTGTCCCTTTTTGGGGTCGCGGGAAGTGCTGGAGCCTATCTCAGCTACAATCGGGCGGAAGGCGGCGTACACCCTGGACAAGTCGCCACCTCATCGCAGGGCCAACACAGATAGACTGACAACATTCACACTCACATTCACACACTGGGGACCATTTAGTGTTGCCAATCAACCTATCCCCAGGTGCATGTCTTCGGAGGTGGGAGGAAGCTGGAGTACCCGGAGGGAACCCACTTCGTCACGGGGAGAACATGCAAACACCACATAGAGAGATCCCGAGCCCGGGATTGAACTCAGGACCTTCATATTGTGAGGCACATGCACTAACCCCTGTCACCGTGCTGCCCTGATTTTGATTCCATCCATTTTTTACCGCCTACTCCCTTCGGGGTCGCGGGGGGCGCTGGAGCCTACCTGAGCTGCGTTGGGGCGGAAGGCGGGGTTACACCCTGGAGAAGTCGCCACTTCATAGCAGGGCCAACACAGATAGACATACAACATTCACACACTAGGGACCATTTAGAGTTGCCAATCAACCTATCCCCAGGTGCATGTCTTTGGAAGTGGGAGGAAGCCGGAGTACCCGGAGGGAACCCACGCAGTCACGGGGAGAACATGTAAACACCACATACATAAAATTTTCTTTGAACCACATCTAAACTACTGTAATATCATCTGGTGTAACACCTTCCCTACCTACCTTCTCAAATTAGAATCCATGCAAAAGAAAATCATACGGGCCCAGTCTTGGTCCAAGTTTAATGCCCCCACTCGACATTTATTCCATAAATATCCTCTCTTAAGACTGACAGAGTCAAAATGTTTGTTTAACCTATCAAGTCATTTGCAGGCTGAATCTCGGTTCCTATCTACCATCCCCAGCATGCCCACAACACCTGTAACTTAGATCTGATATCAGGTAAACATCGTTTACTGGCTTGTACCGCTCGAAGTGTCGTATGCAGGGGACCAAAGATTTGGAACCAGCTTAATGAGAGCCTCAAGATGCTGTATCCATTCTCCAACTTCAAAAAGAAACTGAAAACTTACCTATTAACCATCTTTCTTTAATGCCTCATGTGGGGTAGACTACTGTTGGGTTTTGCATGGTTGAATGAATGTATGTGTGTATGTATGTGTATGCTTGGTATAGTACTATTATCTTGTGTTTATCATATGGCGTTGCTTTGTTTTTTTTGTTGTTGTTGTGCTTGCTACCATGTTTCATCTTTCCATGTATATATTGTCCTCTGGACCCACGGTTTCTTCTAGCTTATTTGGAGAAACCTTTCATGTAGCAACATCTTTAAATGATGACATTCACCACTATTGTAATTGTTATATGGTATTGTGAATAAACTTGAAACATAGAGAGATCCTGAGCCTGAGATTGAACTCAGGACTACTCAGGACCTTCGTATTGTGAAGCACATGCACTAACCCCTGTCACACCGCGCTGCCCTGATTTTGATTCATTATCATTTATTGAGCAATGGGGAAAAGAGCCTGCATGGCAGCTTTGTTATTCGAGTAAATATTGCATATTTTCCTCATTACATTTAACTTGTTTGTTGTTTAAATAGTATTTTTAAAACGTTCCTGCGGGCCACAAATGCCCTCCGAGATGCACTTGGGACACCTCTGAGTTAGAGGATGCAAACAGGGGCAAGGTATAATCAGCTGGCAAGTCTAACGGTGCAACATCACTGCAATGTTTGATGCAGTCATATAACAAACACAAGTTTAAAGGCCTACTGAAACCCACTACTACCCACCACGCAGTTTGATAGTTTATATATCAATGATGAAATCTTAACATTGCAACACATGCCAATACGGCCTTTTTAGTTTACTAAATTTCAATTTTAAATTTCCTGGGAGTTTCTTCTTGAAAAAGTTGTCTAATGATGACGTGTACGCTTGACGTCACGGGATGTTAGGAAATATGAGCGCTGCACACACACACAGCTAAAAGTAGTCTGCTTTAACGGTATAATTACACAGTATTTTGGAGATCTGTGTTGCTGAATCCTTTGCAATTTGTTCAATTAATATTGGAGAAGTCAAAGTAGAAAGATGGAGTTGGGAAGCTTTAGCCTTTAGCCACACAAACACACGGTGATTCCTTGTTTAAAATTCCCGGAGGTGAAACTTTACTATGAATCACAGCGAACATGGATCCCGACCGAATGTCAACCGGCAGGTTTCGGTGAGAAAATTGTGGTTAAAAAATCGCTTCTTACCGGAGATCAGCTGAGCTTGCCCCGTCCATAAAGCTGCCGTCGACTTCCCTGAGACACTGCGCGTCAACACACCCGTGGACACACACCTCCGACTATCAGGTACTGTTAAATTCACTAAAACACTAGCAACACAATAGAAAGATAAGCGGTTTCCCAGAATTTTCCTAGTAAATGTGTCTAAAAACATCTGAATCCGTCCCAATGCAATCGCGTTTTTTTTAAACTTATTTATATATATATTTTTTCTAGTCCTTCGCTATCAATATCCTCAAACACGAATCTTTCATCCTCGCTCAAATTAATGGAGAAATTGTCGCTTTCTCCGCCCGAATAGCTCTTTTTGTTGGAGACTCCCATTAAAATCAATGTGAAGATGTGAGGAGCTGTCACGCCAAATTTCTTCCCCCCTACATTCCCCCCCATTTACTTCCGGGGTCATGATTAATACAGACGTTTTGTTAGCGCTATATTATAAAAATATAACGCTATATTATAAAAATATAACGCTATATTATAAAAATACAGACATTTTGTTAACACTATATTATGTATATTAAAAAAAAAAAACAATTTACAAACACAAGCTATGGGTTGACGCATTTACTACCGGGGTCACGTTCCCTCTTATGTCATCCCATTGTTTGCGTTTTTAAATTGTTTTGAAACATTTTTTATAATACAGCGTTAACAAAACGTCTGTATTTTTATAATATAGTGCAGGGGTCGGGAACCTTTTTGGCTGAGAGAACCATACAAGCCAAATATTTTCAAAAGTATTTCCGTGAGAGCCATATATTGTTTTTCTTAAGACTGAATACAACTAAATGTGTGCATTTTTAAGTAAGACCAACATTTTTAGTATAACACGTCGCTTATTTTTTTCAATAACATTGTTATTCTGAAGCTAAGCAACAATAAATATAACATTTCATACCATTAATGCGACTTCTTGAACAGGTGCGGTAGAAACCGGATGGATGGATTAAAATGAATGAGAATGTTTTATAATTTGAACATTATTTTTGACACTGTGACTACCAGCGGAATTATTCATTACTTATCGTGTTAAGCAATGTCAGCTAAGATTTATCTGAGAGCCAGGTGCAGTCATCAAAAGAGCCACATCTGGCTCTAGAGTCATAGGTTCTCTACCCCTGATACAGCGTTATATTTTATACTATAGCGTTAACAAAACGTCTGTATTAATCATGACTCCGGAAGTAAATGGGGGGGGGGGGTGGGGGGGGGGGGGGTTTGTAGGAGAAGAAATTTGGCGTGACAGAGCCATCAACGGGTGACGTCATCGTCTGCGACTTCTAGAAAAGGCAGGGCTTTTCTCTTAACACCGAAAGTTGCAAACTTTATCGTGGATGTTCTCTCCCAAATCCTTTCAGCAAAAATATGGCAATATCGCGAAGTGATCAAGTATGACACATAGAATCTAAAACTAAAAGTTGTCTGCTTTAACGGCATAATTGCACAGTATTTTGGAGATCTGTGTTGCTGAATCTTTTGCAATTTGTTCAATTAATATTGGAGAAGTCAAAGTAGAAAGATGGAGTTGGGAAGCTTTCGCCTTTAGCCACACAAACACACGGTGATTCCTTGTTTAAAATTCCTGGAGGTGAAACTTTACTATGGATGAGAGCACGGTCAAGCAAACATGAATCCCTACCAAATGTCAACCAGCAAGTTTTGGTGAGAAAATTGTGGTAAAAAGGCGCTTCTTACCGGAGAAAAGCTGAGCTTGTGGCGTCCATAAAGCTGCCGTCGACTCCCCAGAGACATTGGCGTCAAAACACCCGTGGAGACAACCTTCCGACTATCAGGTACTATTAAACTCACAAAACACTAGCAACACAATAGAAAGATAAGGGATTTCCCAGAATTATCTTAGTAAATGTGTCTAAAAACATCGGAATCCATCCCAATGCAATTTTTTTAATCATTTTTTTTCCTAGTCTATCGCTATCAATATCCTCAAACACGAATCTTTCATCCTCGCTCAAATTAATGGGGAAATTGTCGTTTTCTCTGTCCGAATAGCACTTTTTGTTGGAGGCTCCCATTATAAACAATGTGAGGATGTGAGGAGCCCCCACAGTTGTGACGTCATCGTCTGCTACTTCTGGTAAAGGCAGGGCTTTTCTCTTAACACCGAAAGTTGCGAACTTTATCGTGGATGTTCTCTACTAAATCCTTTCAGCAAAAATATGACAATATCGCGAAATGATCAAGTATGACACATAGAATGGACCTGCTATCCCCGTTTGAATAAGAAAATCTCATTTCAGTAGGCCTTTAAGAGAGTAAGTGCTGTAGATTAAAAGGGACCCTGAAGGTCTGAATCAATGGGGAATAATGACGGTTTGTCATATGATTTGGACCCAAATGTCAGAACTGAAGTTGCTTTGTCAGTGAAAGGCATCGAACATGAGAACACAAACAATGAAGTTGGAGAAACATGCTCACCAGACGAGCTGTAGTCGGAGTGTTTATGTTCAGCATCTCCGCTCTGCTCGGCCCCCATGATGATGGTGATCTAATGTAGCCGAGACCTGAAACGTAGTCCAACACAATCTCTACAATCACGTCAGACCACCAGCAGTGACTTCTTGTGGCTCCGAAGCGAAAGGGACCAGAATATTGTTTGAAAATGATATTGAATTTGGTGCGAAGGACCAAAGCTAGCGCTATTTGCTAACCCACAGCTAACGTTACGTTGTTATGAGCTAATCAACTAAAATACATCTTACGTCCATCCTGTTTGCATGTAAGTACACACGTTGATATTATTGCCACATGTGATGTTAAAATGCATGAATAATCTGACAAAAGGTTAATAAAAGACTTGACACGGACCTGTGTCCACAAAATGACACTACTTCCGTAAATATTGGTCACGTGATGAATGATGTCAAAATCAGCTGACTGAAATACATTTTAAAACATGTATTGCTTATTGGTGCTTCAAAAAATGATTGACGAGGAGTAAAAACTTTTAACCTACACATATTTGCAGCTAAACAACGTTGGAAAGATATCGGACTGAGTTTAAGTCAGGGGTCACCAACCTTTTTGAAACCATGCAAGAGATACTTCTTGGGTACTGATTGATGCGAAGGGCTACTAGTTTGATACACACTTAAATAAATTGCCAGAATAGCCTATTTGCTCAATTTACCTTTCATATATAAATCTATCTTCCGGTATGTATAAAAATAATGGGTATTTTTGTCTGTCATTCCGTCGTACATTTTTTTTCCTTTACGGAAGGTTTTTTGTAGAGAATAAATGATGAAAAAAACTCTTAATTGAACGGTTTAAAAGAGAGAAAAGAGGAAAAAATGAAAATTAAATTTTGAAACAGAGTTTATCTTCAATTTCGACTCTTTAAAAATCAAAATTCAACCGAAAAAAAGAAGAGAAAAACTAGCTAATTCAAATCTTATTGAAAAAATTAAAAAAAAGAATTTATGGAACATCATTAGTAATTTTTCCTGACTAAAATTAATATTAGAATTTTGATGACATGTTTTAAATAGGTTAAAATCCAATCTGCATTTTGTTAGAATATGTAACAAAATGGACCAAGCTATATTTCTAACAAAGACAAATCATTATTTCTTCTAGATTTTCCAGAACAAACATTTTATAAGAAATTCAAAAGACTAGGAAATAAGATTTAAATTTTATTCTAAAGATTTTCTAGATTTGCCAGAATAATTTCTTTGAAGTCTAATCATAATAAATATTTCACAAATATTCAGTGTCGAAAAAACAGAAGCTAAAATGAAGAATTGAATACAAATGTATTTATTATTCTTTACAATAAAAAAAATTAATTTACTTGAACATTGATTTAAATTATCAGGAAAGAAGAGGAAGGAATTTAAAAGGTAAAAAAGGTATATGTGTTTAAAAATCCTAAAATCATTTTTAAGGTTGTATATTTTCTCTAAAATTGTCTTTCTGAAAGTTATAAGAAGCAAAGTAAAAAAAGAAATGAATTTAAACAAGTGGACGGCGTGGCGCAGTGGGGAGAGTGGCCGTGCGCAACCCGAGGGTCACTGGTTCAAATCCCACCTACAACCAACCTCGTCATGTCCGTTGTGTCCTGAGCAAGACACTTCACCCTTGCTCCTGATGGGTGCTGGTTGGCGCCTTGCATGGCAGCTCCCTCCATCAGTATGTGTGTGTGAATGGGTAAATGTGGAAGTAGTGTCAAAGCGCTTTGAGTACCTTGAAGGTAGAAAAGCGCTATACAAGTACAACCCATTTATCATTTAAGACCAAGTCTTTAAAATATTTTCTTGGATTTTCAAATTCTATTTGAGTTTTGTCTCTCTTAGAATTAAAAATGTCGAGCAAAGCGAGACCAGCTTGCTAGTAAATAAATACAATTTAAAAAATAGAGGCAGCTCACTGGTAAGTGCTGCTATTTGAGCTATTTTTAGAACGGGCCAGCGGGCTACTCATCTGGTCCTTACGGGCTACCTGGTGCCCGCGGGCACCGCGTTGGTGACCCCCTGGTTTAAGTTATAAAAAGGTAAATCGCCTGCGCCCCCGAGAGGCCAAATGGAGATGAGACAATTAGAACACTTCAATGGTTAAGATTTAATTAATGCAAATAAATGTTTACAGTCCATCTTCAATATAAACGCTTCAATTAAAACACATGAAATATAATAACTTATCAAAAGAACGGTATTATGGAGTTATTTTAACTAACATTTTAAAACACCAACACAACACACGAACATTAGCGTTTGTAAATTTGAAGCAATATGGAGAGCAAAGAAGTATCATGGCGTCTGTAACTGTAAGACGTTTTAAAATGTTACTGTTTTCGCTGAACTATTAATTCATGGAACATTTAGGAGCCTGCGAACAAAGCCAATCAATTTGGAAGTGTTTCTTTGAAGGAAACTCTCCAGTCTAACAGACTTGAGTGAAACAATGAACTCATTTGATGGCAAACATTTAGGAGCCCGAAAGAAAACAATTCATTAAATTCCAGTTGACTGTTCTCCGTTTGCTTCGTTTTCGTCCTCCGGCAGAGGGTAGGGGCGAAGGTCCAATGTCAGGATGCGACTGAAAGTCTGCTCATCAAACTGGAAAAACAACACGACACTGCAGTCTTTGTCCTTAACAAGTCGCCAACTTACTTGGACAAGGTTTTCTTACATCTGAGTAAACTCCCAGTAGGCAGTCGGCCTTGTGGAAGAACTCCTCCTTCAGGGAGATGACGATGAACTGCATCTTCCACATGATGGACTCCTCCTTGATGAACTTGGTTACCTGTGGGGAAGCGTAGGTCACACCTAAGGTCGCATCAAATATATACCGTATTTTTGGACTGTAAGGCGCGTTTAAAATCCTTTCATTTTCTCAAAACTGCGCCTTATAACCCGGTGCACCTAATGTGCGGAATCATTTTGATTGCGCTTACCAGCCACAAAGCTATTTTATTTGGTACATAGCAAAATTATAAGTGTGACCAGTAGATGAAATTGTTACGTTCGTGGTTTGTTTTTGTGTTTTTTTTCTTCTTCTTTTGTGTGAAGAGATCACACTCAATCATGACCTCTGCTGCCAATCAACCGGTTCTTGTTCCCAGCTGTTTCTCGTTTCACCAGTTGATCAGCCAGCCAATCCCGGTCCACCATTCATCCTTCTGTGCTGCTTAAAAACCACCTGCTCACCACTGGATTAGAGGATTCTTTTTCTGACATGCTGTATGGAGCCTTGGTAGACGCTACTTTGTCGTTGACGCTACTTGGATTTTTTGTGTAATCATTTTTGTTAAGATTTTTGCTGAACTTGACCCATCTGTTTTTTTGTCTTCCTTTTTGTTTGACCTTTCAACCTTTGTAAGTATCTGCATTCTAGTCTTGGGAAAGGTTAGACGGAGGCCTCTATACACCACACAGGATTTGTTGTTGTATAGAGACACCAGGCTTGGTGGTGGCTAGTGATGGGTTGATGAGGCTTCATGTATCGTTTCGACACATTGCAAAACTGTATTGATACTGTGTCACTAAATGCTGACATCTGCTGGACATTAAAAATCCCTACAGGGAACATATGGACCGACTCAACTGACACTGATTTTATGACCTAGTATATACAATAATATAAACCAAGTCATTGTATTTCATTTAGGATTATTTCATATCTTCATTTAAATAAAAATATATTTTTTATCTTTTGTAGATACAGTCAATAAGTCAATAAATAATGTGAACATGATTGACACTTTTATTAGTAGATTGCACAGTTCAGTACATATTCCATACAATTGACCACTAAATGGTATGCACATGTATCATAACACGAAAATCTAAGAGAACGTGTTGTGAATGAGGATACTTGTGGACTGGGAATTTTTATTTTTTTTACATGCGCTCTGAATACGCACTGTTGATTGATTGAAACTTTTATTAGTATATTGCACAGTACAGAACATCCATCCATCCTTTTTTCTACCGCTTATTCCCTTTTGGGATTGCGGGGTGCGCTGGCGCCTATCTTAGCTACAATCGGGCGGAAGGCGGTGTACACTCTGGACAAGTTGCCACCTCATCGCAGGGCCAACACAGATAGACAGACAACATTCACACTCACATTCACACAATAGGGCCAATTTAGTGTTGCCAATCAACCTATCCCCAGGTGCATGTTTTTGGAAGTGGGAGGAAGCCGGAGTGCCCGTAGGGGGCCCACGCATTCACGGGGAGAACATGCAAACTCCACACAGAAAGATCCTGAGCCTGGGATTGAACCTAGGACTGCAGGAACTTCTTATTGTGAGGCAGACGCACAAACCCCTCTGCCACGGTGAAGCCCAGTAAAGAACATATTCCGTACAATTGACCACTAAATGGTAACACCTGAATACGTTTTTCAACGTGTTTTAAATCTGGGTCCACGTTAAGCAATTCATGGTGTTAGAGCTAAATACACTTTCTGTCTGTCAAATTGATGACATCACTGAAGGGGTTGGCTCCAAGGTCAAGTGCCTGTCTATTTAGGAAGGAGTCAGGATCTTGCTCAGGTGTTGCTGAGTTGAGGCGCAACAGTTTTTGATTGTGCCAGGCTAGTGTTTGTTTGCTCCCGTGTATTTTCTGTTTTTGTACAAAGTGTATTATAAATGTGACTTTATGATATTAAATATTTTTGTTAAACATGGACACAATTTTGGACATCAATTATTAGCTGGCTGCACACGTCTGAACTAGCTTCATTTATATTCGGCAACCAGTAGCAGTAATAGTATAGGACTTCACCGCTACAATTAAGTCAAAAACTGCCTCACCTAAAGGCGAGTTGTTTATTGGGAAGCAACAAGCTGCGAGGCTTGTTTTGGAAGAGGATCACACCTGCCGCTGTCAATGTTTGATTGGCAGCCGGCGGCGGAAGAAACATATCGGCGAAGCAGCAGACACATTCCTGCAATCAAGCTCTGCATCGACAGCTCCGAGTCCAACTGGAGAGCAAAAGGGTCTCTCATCGGGGACAACAGCAGCAGCAGCAGCAGCAGCAGCAGCAGATCATCCCATCGGACCAAGCTGTGCGCGTGCGTGCGTGCGTGGAGGAGGACGCGGAGCAGCGTTGGGTGTGGTATGTTTTAGCGGCGCGCCCACGTAAAAAAAAAAAAAACTGGCCATTGTTAAATTGTGTGCACACAAATATTGAAAATTCCAATTTATTGGTGACTATTTCACTTGACTTGCGCGCGGGTTGACAAACTTTGACTTTTCCAAATGGAGGAGGAGGAAGCACACGCATGCGCTGATGAACACAAACAGCCACAAGGGGACAATGTTGGACAAGGGGGTGAAGGGAAAAAACGTGTGGTAAAAATGACACCAAAAGCTCTAGGTCACAAAATTGAAAGTTTGCACGGGGAAAGAAAATCAAAGTTGCAAAGACTCTCATTACTAAAAGAGGGGGTCATTGCTGTGATAAATGACAAAACACGTTCACATGAGCTAAAGGAGGAATTTAGCAGGTTTATGGATTTATATCATGAAATTAGAAAAGTGTACATAACTTTGTTGTCTCTGTTGCCAGAATATGAGAGTACTAAACATGAGACATGGTACAAAGCAAAAATGTTGAATTTTGATGGTTTTATTGAAAAGGTTGACAGGTTGATGTGTTTTAAAGATGATGATGATGAGGTTGAAATTAAGGGTTCCGCTGTTGGTGGTTTTGAAAATGAAAGTGTACAACCCCACGACAGCATTTCAAATGTTCCATCTATTGTCTTATCAAAGGTCATTCAATCCACAGTCTCAAACAAAAGCAAAATGTCTTCCACTTCTTCTGCTCACATAATAGCAGAGGCAGATAAGGCAGCACTTGTCGCCCGTGCTATTGCTTTAAAAGAGATCCATGCATTGGAGGCGCAAGCAGAGGCCATAAGGAGAAAAAAGGAGCAAATGGAGTTGGATGCTCAAATAGCAGCCCACAATGCTAAATTGTCTGTCCTCCATGAAGCCAGTGTTTCTGGCAGAAGCCAAAAGTCTGATGGAATGGAGTCCTATTACAGGCAAGGGACAAACCCGAAAAAAGTGCCTACTCCGCCTGTACAACAACTTCAGCCATCTGTTAAAGCTGCTCCTTCAGAGATTCACACAGCCAAAAATGCCCCAAACAAGGTCCATTCACACCCTCAACCAAACAAACAACCTCTTCGCTCATCAACTTTGGATCCTGTGGAAAACCAATCAAGGCAAAATTTACCTCAAGAATTTCAAGGCAACACAATACCAGGTGAACTCCACACTGTATTACAGAGGCAAAATGAAATGATGGCACTCCTGGTTCAAGCACAAACCTCCCAATTACTTCCACACAGACAAATTCCGTTTTTTGAAGGTGACCCATTGCAGTTTCAGGCTTTCATAAAAGCTTTTGAATATTGTATAGAGGCAAAAACCAATGATCGTGGTGACTGCTTATACTATCTGGAACAGTTTACCAAAGGACAGCCCAGAGAGTTGGTGCGCAGTTGCCTCTATATGCCTACAGAGAGAGGCTATGCTACAGCAAAACGCCTACTAAGGGAACACTTTGGAAATCCTTCAATAATAACAGCAGCCAACCTGGAAAAAATTATGGTAAGCCCAAACATCAAGTCTGAAGATGTAAAAAATCTCCAAGCTTTTGCACTGTACTTGCAAGAATGTTCCAATGCCATGGATGAGCTGCAGTATTTGGACGAGCTCAACATGCCAGCTAGCATGAAGATGCTCATATAAAAGCTTCCATACAAATTAAGGGACCAGTGGAGAGGAAAAGCAGCCGACATTGTTGACCAACAAAAGCAACGTGCTTGTTTCACAGACATTGTTAAATTTATTGAACAGCAGGTCAGAATTGCTTCAGATCCTGTCTTTGGCGACATTCAGGACATCCCTCGAGATAAAACAATAACCAAACCCAAGCCTATACATCAAAGCAAATCACAGTACAGAAGGAACAGTTTCGCAATTCATGTGACAGTTGCCACTAGACCTAAACCGGCTCCACACCTCAATAAATTTGTGAACACCTCCAAGACGAACTCTATTTCCTGTCTTTACTGTAAAAGTGAACATGCATTGGAGCACTGTGATACTGGAAAATAAGGCACACAGGGAAAAGCTTGACTTTCTAAAAGAAAAAGGCCTGTGTTTTGGTTGCCTGTGCACAGGGCACCTGAGCAAGAGTTGCGACAGGCGCATCACTTGCTTTTACTGCAACAAGACGCATCCCAAAGTGCTACATATTGACAGGAGGCATCTGGAAAGTGGTGAAAATAGCCAACTTCCAAAGGTAAAAGCAGATATTTACACTACGGCGTGGCGCAGTGGGAGAGTGGCCGTGCGCAACCCAAGGGTCCCTAGTTCAAATCCCACCTAGTACCAACCTCGTCACATCCATTGTGTCCTGAGCAAGACACTTCACCCTTGCTCCTGATGGGTGCTGGTTAGCGCCTTGCATGGCAGCTCCCCCCATCGGTGTGTGAATGGGTAAATGTGGAAGTAGTGTCAAAGCGCTTTGAGTACCTTGAAGGTAGAAAAGCGCTATACAAGTACAACCCATTTATCATTTGACTTGTGGCCATACAGGGGCTGGAAACTATGGAATTTTGCCTATCCTGCCCGTTCAAGTAAAGTGCTCAAAGGGCAGCAAAATAATCCAGACATATGCTTTCCTGGATCCAGGAGGCACAGGGACTTTCTGTTCTGAACAGTTGGTAAACACGCTGAACACAGAAGGCCGAAAAACAAAAATCCACTTGCGCACCATGGGGCACAGTAAGGCGGTCCTGAGCAGCATTGTAAAAGGTCTGGAAATCTCTGAGCTTACTGGTAGTGAGTTTTTTGAGCTTCCTGATGTCTTCACCCAAAGGCAAATGCCCGTGTACACAAACAATCTGATTGGTGAGGCAGAACTTGATAAGTGGCCTTACCTCCAAGGCATTAAAATTCCTCGGATAACTGCCAACGTGGACCTGTTAATCGGTACCAACGCCTCAAAGTTAATGGAACCACGGGAGGTGGTTAACAGCCACGGAGAAGGACCTTATGCTGTCAGAACCCTATTGGGGTGGGTGATTAATGGGCCATTACAAGGCAGTGACAAGCACAATGGGAGCCCCACAGTTACTGTTAACCGCACAATCGTTAACAGTTTGGAGGAACTGCTTATGAACAAGTACATGCATGATTTCAATGAGCAGGGGTCCAAAGATCAAGAGGATATGTCAAAAAAGGGAAAGAAGCCCAAGAACAGCAGGAAGACACCAAAAAGAAAACGGAGCGCAGATGACAGTGACGATGAAAAAAAAGTCATTCGAATGCGAACAATACGCCAGGCAGTCTCCAAGGCCGTGTCGAAACAGCGGGAAATCCTTCTGGGGGACGGAGGCCGTGAGGATGGAGAGCAGGATGACCCAGAGGAAGCTTACCTGGATCCTGATGAGTATGGCAGTGAGGAAGACTTCATGGTGGAAGATGACGAGGACAGCAACTATGGCAAGTCCAAAAAGAGAAGAGTTCCCCGAAAGAGGAGGAAGAAAGCGACCCTGAGAGTCCTTTGGGAGAAGAAGAGGAGGAAACTGAGAAGAACAAAAGCTCTCCTACCCCCAAGGTGATGAAGAAAGCTGATGGCAAGGAGTAGGAAAAGAAGACAGCTACAGTCCACATGTACTGTTGGTAATACATTACCAGTATTGGATGTGCATGAGGAAATGCAGGCTGTGAATGTGAAGGCATGGAGTAAAATAACTGCATTATTGCAAAAAGGGAACATAAAACCCTAAGAGTGTTTGTTTTAGTATTATGGCTCTATTTTTGTTTTATTTATTTCAAATTGAATTGCTCTGTTCATCACGCCAGTAGCAATTAGGGGCTGGTGTGTTAGAGCCAAATACACTTTCTGTCTGTCAAATTGATGACGTCACTGAAGGGGTTGGCTCCAAGGTCAAGTGCCTGTCTATTTAGGAAGGAGTCAGGATCTTACTCAGGTGTTGCTGAGTAGAGGCGCAACAGTTTTTGATTGTGCCAGGCTAGTGTTTGTTTGCTCCAGTGTATTTTCTGTTTTTGTACAAAGTGTATTATATAAATGTGACTTTATGATATTAAATATTTTTGTTAAACATGGACACAATTTTGGACATCAATTATTAGCTGGCTGCACACGTCTGAACTAGCTTCATTTATATTCGGCAACCAGTAGCAGTAATAGTATAGGACTTTACCGCTACACATGGTAAAAATGTAATGGGTTCAAGTTGGATTTGAACAACTGAGCTATCGAAGAGATTGTTTTTTACTGCTTTTTAATGTAGCCAATAGGATGTTTGTGTGGGTGGGACAATGCTATAAACTTTGAGAGAACAGGATGAAATGACAAGGAAATGAACACTAATACCTTTTTTTCCGATATACGATCAAAATATTCCCACACGGTGGAAATGATCTCCGACGACGATGAATGACAAATGACCAACGACAGAAGTGCGGCGATTCTGTTGGCAGCAGCATCTCGTTGAGAGGTGCGCTTCCTTATAAACACAGGTTGGCGCACAGGTGCCAGTGCGACACAGTTCGCGCATCGGTTACGTGACCAAAACAGCTCATGATCGGTCACGTGACTTTCTAAGAGCGGTACGCGCACCGACACAGGGTTTTGCTTTATGAGCTCGACGCATGCGCCGATGCATCAGTGTTGCCGGACCTATCACTAGTGGTGGGTGTCACCCTTGTATGTTTTGGACCACCTCTTTGGCTAGAGTAGTTAGGTATGTTTTTGGTTTATGCTAATTAAATAGCTTTAGTTAGTCCGCTTACCTTTCTTTTCTAGAGGTGTATTTTGGTATGTTTTGTTCATTTCTTTGACAGCACCTGTATTCCCAAGCTAGGCTAGTGTTGTGTTTTTGTTAGCATTAGATGGCAGCCATCACAAGTGGCTGGCAAGAAAATAGGTAGACAAAAATTGGAGTGATTAAGCAGTACTGGGTGTCCCTCAAGTCTGTATTGTTTGTGTATGCGTTTATACTGCATGTAATGAATACTTCCTTTAGTTTAATGGATTCATTTGAACATATTGTATCTATGATGTGTATGTAATATTTTTTATGACTTAATAAAAATAGAATTAAAATCATCATTTAATTTGCAAGTATTTAATTAATAACATAAAACAAACAAACAAACTAAATAATAATGTGTGTATTATGTGTTCAGACTTAGGTCAGCTCAGAGCCTAGGGGTTTTCAAAACCCTTCTTAAGACCTACCTCTTCTCGCTGGCATTTGACCTGAGCTGAGTCTGCCCACTAGGCCACCATTTCTAGTCCAACCCCCCACCACTTCGCTTTAGTTTTATTTTTTTCTATTTGTCGCACTTTTTATTACAAGGATTTTTATTTAGCACATTTTTTTACTTTTTAGTCGACTCCTTTTACCATATTGCTGTTTGCACTATTTTGTTCAGCACATTCTTTGTTTATGTTGCTCTATGCTTTTTTTACCCTGTAAAGCACTTTGGTTCAATTTAAAAGTTGTTGTAAACGTACTATATAAATACAATTGACTTGACTAGTTCTTCTCAAATAGTGGTGTGGGCTCCTCCAGGGGGGCAGTTGTGTGCTTTATCAGCATCATGCAATGTCATGCTTTACACTAAAAATCAAAAAGCTGTGCACTACAAAACAAGTTAATTATAGCTATTTTTTACTGACTTCCTCATTTTAATTAAAAAAAAAAAAAACCCTTACAAAATTTTTTTTTTTTTTTTTTTTTATAGGTTAAAATTTTTTGTGTTATGCTGTGTTAATGTTGCTGAACAATCAAAATTCAGCATTATTTATTGAGGTTATTTAATTTTATTTTTCAGTATCCAATGGTTTTATATGTTATAAATAATATTATTGTTTAATTTCAGGCAAATTGATGCACTTTGAATATTTTCTGTTACAGACTAAAGAACAATGTCAAAGTTATTCCTAGTTGTAAGTTGATTAATAAGTATTTTGTTTTCTTTAAGGTTAATAGGAACACAATGAGGCAGCAAGGCTCTGATGGCAGCAACATGAGGATTCCTGGTTTGAGTCCAGCTTCCGCTAGCCTCGTAATGGCCGTTGTGTCCTTGGGCAAGACACTTCGCCCACCTTGCTACCAGTGCTACTCACGCAGGCGAATAAATGTGTGGTGGTGGTCAGAGAGGCAGTAGCCACGAATTGGCAGCTACGGCTACAAATGAAGCTTACCATCATCATCGTGTGAATACGGATTTAATAAAAGAAGACTTCTCAGTTTTGACAGTAAAGCCCTTTAAGTGTGTAGAAAAGCACTATATAAAACTAATCCATTATCATTATGTTTAATGTTATGCAGAGGTGTACTCAAGGGCGTAGAATTGGGTAGGGACGCTATGGACACGTCCCTACCCATATCCAGCCGCTACTGTGTAGTCACTATCAATACAAGCGCTGCCCGTAATGTTTAGTCAATGATTATGGCACAGAAAGGGTTAAATGTCGGTCTCTGCTAGAAGTCCCGCCTCTAACCTAAATATCGCTCCCTGATTGGTTGCCAGTTTAATGCTAACTTACATGTGATTGGCTGTCCCCGCTGTCACTCCTGCTTATAAAAGCCAGCCAACATGCTAGTTGCTAGCGACTGGACGAGAGGCGGTGCAACTGTCAGTGTAAGTTGTTAACATGTTCGGCATTTGTTGTTCCTGGCACACGGTAGCTAGATGGATTTTAATATCAGTGCTGTGATTTACATTGTGTTTGTGTCTGTTTGCGTGCGTGTGTGCTGTATGTTTTGAAGGATGTCAATGAAAAGAAAACTGGATATAAGAGACTTCTCTAGGAGTCAAACGGTAAGTTACTTCAAGGGTGAATAGAGGCTCAACAATATTGAATAATTCAACAATATATCACTCCAGTCACGCCCCTTAGAGTGCTGTAATGAGCATATACCATGGACTGGAGTGATATATTGCTTTTATAAAACTGTTATCAATAAAGGCAATATGAAATAGGAATACTCAATCAATTTAATGTAGTTTTATTCAACCAGAAATACATACTATCCAATAAAATAGCCTTTCTGTGGAAAAAAATAGTCCCACCTATCCAGACGTTAGCTCCAAATTAGCACTGCATCTCGTCTTTTTCGCCGTTTTTTTTTCAGGTGAACGTCAATGCTCAGTCCCCTCTACCATTGTTAACCCTCCCCGGAGGTGAACGTTAACCGTGAACATGTGAATTCAACTACTTTAGTCCGTTTTTTAACATCGTAAAAACATCAGCTGTCTTTTACTACGGACTGCAACAGTCCATTGTCATGGATACATGACAACAACTTCCATTCATACCAGTCATACGTGCCTGAGGTGGAGTGATAGCCTACGCTGTGATAAGGCTTTATAATAGTAGCCGTGCTCAATATTTAAACCACGGTTAACAGCCAATCAGATCACCGGATTTCACCTTTCCGTTTTATTTTTTAAATTATTTTTTAGTTTCATGTATTTGTGTAGAAGTGAGCAACGGTTTGAAAATACCAATTAACAAAAATTTGTGGTGGAAATACAATAAAACCTCACTAGATTATCATTTTTAAGGAGACTTAAAACATGGCTTAGAACCACCGTGACACAAGTAAGACTGAACAATCTTGCTGTGTGCCATGTCCATCAGGGAAAACTGGACAATACTGACCTGAGAGAAATTTGCCAGCAGTTCATTTCTGTGACAGACCGGCGGAGGCATGTGTTTGGCTCTTTCAAATAGGAACAACCAGTGGACACTAATCTGCTTGTATTTGAGTATTAGTGACAAACATATTTACAGTACAAAAGCAGCAATAGAAAGAAGTCGATGAAGTGAAAAATTGTGAATGATTTAAACACAAGTTGGGGAAAAGATTATTACAGTTCATTTATGTTTATTTACAATGTTGTATTGCATTAATGTATTTCTGATGTTGTTGATGGACAGTAGGCTATGTTAATTGACAGTATGATGCACAGCTGCACTACAGCCCTACACTAAAAATTAAAGATGAGAACACTTCGAAGTTGTCTCCTTTGCTTTCATTTTAGTTGCTTTACCCTATAACATCTGCATGACGTGAAATTATGATTGCTAATGTAAAAAAAAAAAAAGGAAACTTTCAGAGTGCTGCGTTGGAGCACTTTTGTGTCCCCACCAATCTCAAAATCAAACCTACTCCCTTGGGTGTACTTATAACAATTTTAAAGATAAATTATACTGTTGATAGTTGCGGTGGAGAGTGAGGATGGGGGGGAAAATTACAGAAAATAACGTAACTTAAATGAAAAGCACTGGTCTATACCAAGAGTGTCCAAAGTGTGGCTGCAGCTATTTTTTACTGGCCTGCGGCACATTCTTTAAGGACTATTATTATATTTAAAAAAAAAAAGGAATGAAAGAGCAAACTGGTGTAATGTAACAAGAACATGTTGATGCTAAATACACAAAGCTGACATGTAGAATGTTACTTTTCTTTAAAAAAATCTAGAAATTGTTTTGGTTTTAAAAATGGAAAAATCCAAATCAAAATGGCCGCCACAGCTTTTGATTTTTCAGTATGCCGCCCTCAGTGAAAAAACGTTTGGACAGCCTTGGTGTAGACTTAGCAGTGCAAGTAAAAGAAGAAAAATATCAGGGCTGCTTTCAGACTTGACTCACAAGACGGCGCTGTTGTATACGATTTTACCTTCCCGATGTTGGAATTGTCCAGGGCAGCATCCACCTCATCCAACATCAAGAACAGAGCTGGTCTGGAACTGAGAAACATAAATGAGAACGTAATAAACAGGAATCATCAAGTTAGATTTAGGGCTGCCAAAATTTAACCAGCTAACTCATGTGATTAATCACAAAAACTGATTGCATTAATCATCCATCCATTTTCTACCGCTTGTCCCTTTCAGGGTCGCGGGGGCTGCTGGAGCCTATCTCAGCTGCATTCGGGCGGAAGGCGGGGCAACGACAGGACAAGTCGCCACCCCATCTGCATTAATCATTAACACATTTAAATTAATCAAGCAAGTTATTTTGAGCATGCAAGCTCTTTTACTTTAACCGATAAACGGTCAGTGATGAGATCAATGCATACGTCAGTAAAAAAATGAGTGAGGCGAGTCCGACTGGTATGCTCGCTGGCAAATCTCACTCCAAAATACATCCATATAGAACTTTAGATTAAATTGTTACCACATTTTGTGCAGATAAATTACATGATTTTAAGTAAATAGTTTACAAATGTTCCTGGATGACATTCTGATAATAAAATTACATTTGTGTACAAATATATATATTTTTTAGCACATTTCAAGTAATGCAAATTTGTAATCGCCTGTGATTAATCAAGATTAATCCAAATTCCAAAATGTGCTTAATCTGTTTTGAAAAAAATAATAATGTCACAGTCCTAGTTAACTACTACAAAAGCCACCCATAAAACTCAGAATTTTGCACTGCAACATGTACATCAGTGCAGTCCAAACTACAGTGGCCAAGTGCGGCTCGCGAGACGTCATGCATATAAGGAGTCTGGCCTGCAGGGTCATTTAAAGGCTTACTGAAACCCACTACTACCGACCACGCAGTCTGATAGTTTATATATCAATGATGAAATATTAACATTGCAACACATACCAATACGGCCGGTTTAGTTTACTAAATTGCAATCTTAAATTTCCCGCGGAGTTTCTTGTTGAAAACGTCGCAGAATGATGACGCGTGCGCGTGACGTCACGGACTGTCAGGACATATTAGCCCAGCACCATTTGCGGCTAAAAGGTCGTCTCTTCTCATCGCGCAATTACGAAGTATTCTGGACATCTGTGTTGCTGAATCTTTTGCAATTTGTTCAATTAATAAAGGAGAAGTCAAAGTAGAAAAATGGAGTTGGGAAGCTTTAGCCTTTAACCACACAAACACACGGTGATTCCTTGTTTAAAATTCTCGGAGGTGAAGCTTTACTATTGATCAGAGCGGTCAAGCGAACATGGTTCCCGACCACTTGTCAACCGGCAGGTTTCGGTAAGAAAATTGTGGTAAAAAGTTGCCTCTTACTGGAGATCAGCTGAGCTTGCGCCGTCCATGCAGCTGACGTCGACTTCCCTCAGAGACTAGCCTCAAGACACCCGTGGACACACCCCTCCGACTATCAGGTACGATTCAATCTCACTAAAACACTAGCAACACAATAGAAAGGTAAGAGATTTCCCAGAATTATCCTAGTAAATGTGTCTAAAAACATCTGAATCCATCCCAAAGCAATTGCCTTTTTTTTTCTTGTAGTCCTTCGCTATCAATATCATCATCCACAAATCTTTCATCCTCGCTCAAATTAATGGGGAAATTGTTGTTTTCTCGGTCCGAATAGCTCTTGCTGCTGGAGGCTCCCATTACAAACAATGTAAGGACGTGAGGAGCCCTCACCCTTGTGACGTCATCGTCTGCTACTTCCGCAAAGGCAAGGCTTTTTTTATCAGCACCAAAAGTTGCAAACTTTATCGTGGATGTTCTCTACTAAACCCTTTCAGCAAAAATATGGCAATATCGTGAAATGATCAAGTATGACACATAGAATGGACCTGCTATCCCCGTTTAAATAATAAAATCTCATTTCAGTAGGCCTTTAAATACATTTTGAACATCTGACAATATTGACGCTGCAACTTTGATGCCATCCTCTGGACAACGTGAGTATTTCAGGTCAATGATCATGAAATGTTCCCCGCAGGAAAACAAAGCACAGCATTACTTATACGACACAATCTAAACAACCTTTCTCGAACCTTCGCCACCCCATCCTTTGTGGACGGCGTGGCGAAGTTGGGAGAGAGGCTGTGCCAGCAATCTGAGGGTTACTGGTTCAATCCCCACCTTCTACCATCCTAGTCACGTCCGTTGTGTCCTTGAGCAAGACACTTCACCCTTGCGCTTGATGGGTCCTGGTTAGCGCCTTGCATGGCAGCTTCCGAAATCAGTATGTGAATGTGTGTGTGAATGGGTGAATGTGGAAAATAGTGTCAAAGCGCTTTGAGTTCCTTGAAAAAAATGTAGAAAAGCGCTATACAAGTACAACCCATTTACCATTTCTCTAGTCCTGGAGCAGAAAAAAAAATGCAACCAAAACAAAAAGTCCAGACATAACACAAGTCAGACATAACACAAGCTGCTCACTGAACTTAGTGGATAGTATAAAAAAGTCCACACAACATAACTTTTTTTCTAAATTAGATCCATTTAAATCAATTACAATGCATGATTGGAAAAATGCAAAACACTTTCCACCATTATTCCTGTTTGGCGCATTCTAGCTGCTTGATTTTTCAGATTGATTACAAAACTTTAAAGGAGGTCGTCACGGAAGTAAACGACATAGGAGTCAAACTTTCACATACTCTTATTATTCAATTACCGGTATGTGAATTATATATTCATCCAACTTCTACCGCTTTTCCCTTTCGGGGTCATGGGGGATGCTGGAGCATATCTCAGTTCCCTTCGGCCGGAAGGCGGGGCACACCCTGGACAAGTCCTCACCTCATCGCAGGGCCAACACAGATAGACAGACAATATTCACACTCGCATTCACACACAAGGGCCAATTTCATTGTTGCTAATCAACCTATATATCTATTATACTAATATAAACCCCTGTGTACATCACTGCATTCTAATAGTTTGATTTTTTTCTTTAATTGATAGTACAATGTACAGTGGAGTGCAGTGTTACCTGTACATGGCAAACACCAGTGCCAAGGCAGCGATGGCTTTCTCCCCACCAGACAGATTCTCCATGGACATAAAGCGCTTCCCTGGAGCCACGCAGCTGTAAGTGATCCCGCCAAGGTACGGCTCGTCTGGATTTTCCGGGATCAGAATGGCCTGGAGCACATTTCATATCATCATTGTAGATGTAATCACCTGCAGCTTCTCAACTTTTGAATTTGAAAGGGCCTTCAAAAAGGAACCCAAAGTAGTGGATTCACCTGGACGCCGCTGTTCTGGCATATTTTTTTGTAGATCTGGTCAATGACAACAGACACATGGTTGAAGCACTGGTTGAAAAGCTGTAAGCGTCGAATCTTGACTTGTTCAAACTCTTGGTTGCACTTCTTGACAACTCTGGTGGCGGTGTTTAAGGCTTTAGTAAGGGAAAAAAACAATTAGCAATTATGTGTGGAAAGGTGCATCTATTCCTTAATCCTATTTTCCGAACGGAACATTCGATACCCACACAGTAGACGTAAATGTGAGATATATGAGGGACAGGATGTGCCTTGCCATCATGTGTTTAGTGTCTGTAAACTATAACATTGCAGACTAGTAATGTAGAGTATACTGGTACAAATGAAATATCGCGGTACTAATCAATTTAAAACGGTACTATACCACCTTTGAAAAATACCAGTGCTGCTGTGCGCAAGTGACTCCAGAGCCGAAGCACATAATGTCGAGTGTGTCAAAACGCACACACAAAGTGCATACAAGAAATAACATCTTGGAGAGGAAGAATGGCAAAAAAACATCCTTTCTACTGGTTAATGAAGAAGGTGCATGAAGCGCAATATGGAGGTATTTGGATTTCATAATTAACAGTAAAGGTGACACTTAAAACAGGGAAGCGCCACACTGTAAGTTTAGCTTTATAACAGGCCTCGCAAATGTGGCGGTGAGTATTACCACCTTTGCTTCAAACTTAGGTAAATATTTGAATAGTAAGCATTCAGATTTATAAAGAGTGACGGGTAATGTAGTTTTCGCAAACACACACATGCTACTCTTATAGGTACACCAGCTCCCCTGCTGTGCACATGAAGATACGTAGACACGGTTACATTGCTGGTTGGATAGATGCCAAATATTAGCACAGCTAAAACCGCCCAGTTAGCTTCAACTAATGCAAGGGAAATGACTGAATTTTGTAACAACATCCTACAACGTGTTTTTATCTTTAACAAAATTGTGTGTTACTTGCTTCATGGCTAATCTGTGTACTTTTATCCATAGTTTTGTTTTTAGTATTTACTAATAATTGTATTTTTCTTAGAGCACAGACCAGAATTGGCAACCATAAATCATTAAGATTTTTATATAATGTCCATAAAGGTTTTTAAATTTTTGTAACCCAATACTTGATTATGGCAGACTATATGTAATAATGTTTTGAAAAGTATCGACATACATTTTGGTACCGGTACCAAATTATTGGTATCGGGACAACCCTTGTGCATATCTATCCGGACTTTAAAAATTGTCCATTAAGTCTCCTGTTTGGGAACACTTGACCTTCCCGGTGAAACATGTAAACAAAAAAGAGTGGATAAGATGAAAGCAGTGTGCTGTCATAGCTCAGTAAAGATGGGGACTTTAAACTTCAACCAAAGAAAGAAACTTTACTAAAAATAAAACAATTATTTACACTCTTCAAACCCATACTGTTGCAATTGTCTGCACTCTCATTCTTGACAATTTTTTAAATTTGGCATATTCTAACAATTACTAAAAAACAAATGATTAATTCATTATTGTTAATATACACAAAATATATAATTTCCTCTTTTATTGGAGTCATTTATATGTTTATTACCTGCCCACAGTTTGTAATTTTGTAAATTTAAAAATCCTTAGTTGTTTCACAAAATTTAAGTAGTTTCACATTTTGTTCCCTTACTGTACATAAAATGAACCAAACTGTGATTATAGAGTAAATTACTGCCCACACTTTGATGCATCTCAATTGTTAAAAAGTGTTGGTCGGTTACACTAAATATGATTTCATCCAGTGTTTGTCATTACCTGTGTTGAGTGTGATACATTAGGGGTTCTTAACCTCTTGGACCTCAGGGCTCAGCTTTTACATTACAGAAATTTAGTAATCTTCTTGGTTTTAATGCCCATCCATCCATCCACTACCGCTTATTCCCTTCAGGGTCGCGGGGGGCGCTGATTCCTATCTCAGCTACAATCGGGCGGAAGGCGGTGTACACCCTGGACAAGTCGCCACCTCATCGCATTCAATAAATATATCTGACCTACTCACAGTTTATAGCCTTGTAAAATGACATGAAAACGTGTTAATCACGATTATTATAAAGGCTAAGTCGGACTGATTAAAAAAATAAATACTAATCAAATATACTGTAAAATAAGGGACTCAAAAACATATGAAAAATAAATGTAAGTACAATTACGCAGTGCTAATATAAATTAAAAAAATATAAAAATAAAATAATATATATGTTTCCTAAATAAACTGTTAAAAAATGATAGTGTACAAACCCCGCTTCCATATGAGTTGGGAAGTTGCGTTAGATGTAAATATAAACGGAATACAATGATTTGCAAATCGTTTTCAACCCATTTTCAATTGAATGCACTACAAAGACAAGATATTGGATGTTCAAACTCATAAACTTAATTTTTTTTTTGCAAATAATAATTAACTTAGAATTTTATGGCTGAAACACGTGTAAAGAAGTTGGGAAAAGGCATGTTCACCACTGTGTTACATCACCTTTACTATTAACAACACTCAATCAACGTTTGGGAACTGAGGAAACTAATTGTTGAAGCTTTGAAAGTGGAATTCTTTCCCATTCTTGTTTTATGTAGAGCTTCAGTCGTTCAACAGTCAGGGGTCTCCGCTGTCGTATTTTACGCTTCATAATACGCCACACATTTTCGATAGGGGAAAGGTTTGGACTCCAGGCGGGCCAGGAAAGTAACCGCACTCTTTTTTTATGAAGCCACGCTGTTGTAACACGTGCTGAATGCGGCTTGGCATTGTCTTGCTGAAATAAGCAGGGGCGTCCATGAAAAAGACGGCGCTTAGATGGCAGCATATGTTGCTCCAAAACCTGTATGGACCTTTCAGCATTAATGGTGCCTTCACAGAAGTGTAAGTTATCCATGCCTTGGGCACTAATGCACCCCCATACCATCACAGATGCTGGCTTTTGAACTTTGTGTCGATAACAGTCTGGATGGTTTGCTTCCCCTTTGGTCTGGAAGACAGGATGTCGAATATTTCCAAAAACAATTTGAAATGTGGACTCGTCAGACACCAGAACACTTTCCCACTTTACATCAATCCATCCTAGATGATCTCGGGCCCAGAGAAGCCGACGGCGTTTCTGGATGTTGTTGATAAATGGCTTTCACTTTGCATAGTAGAGCTTTAACTTGCACTTACAGATGTAGCGACAAACTGTATTTAGTGACAGTGGTTTTCTGAAGTGTTCCTGAGCCCATTTGGTGATATCCTTTAGAGATTGATGTCGGTTTTTGATACAGTGCTGTCTGAGGGATCTAAGGTCACGGTCATTCAATGTTGGTTTCCGGCCATGCCGCTTGCGTGGAGTGATTTCTCCAGTTTCTCTGATCCTTTTGATGATATTATGGACCGTAGATGTTGAAATCCCTAAATTTCTTGCAATTGCACCTTGAGAAAACGTTGTTCTTAAACTGTTTGAATATTTGCTCACGCAGTTGTGGACAAAGGGGTGTACCTCGCCCCATCATTTCTTGTGAAAGACTGAGCATTTTTTGGGAAGCTGTTTTTATACCCAATCATGGCACCCACCTTCTTCCTAATTAGCCTGCACACCTGTGGGATGTTTCAAATAAGTGTTTGATGAGCATTTCTCAACTTTATCAGTATTTATTGCCACCTTTCCCAACTTTTTTGACACATGTTGGGCATCAAATTCTAAAGTTAATGATTATTTGCACAAAAAAAATGTTTATCAGTTTGAACATCAAATATGTTGTCTTTGTAGCATATTCAACTGAATATGGGTGGAAAATGATTTGCAAATCATTGTATTTTGTTTATATTTACATCTAACACAATTTCCCAACTAATATGGAAACAGGGTTTGTAAATGAAAATACAGCTTAACCAATTTAGTCATAATTTTTGTGCTTAAGAAACTTCGCTATGACTTTAGCTGCAGACATCTTTTGTTTGTTTGAGATTGTCATTACTGCCACAAACAGTGGGAAAATGTATAACGGCTCCAGCCTGTACGGATCACAGCTGAGAATCATAGATAGTTTTTTTGCGGCCCCCTATGGATTAAGAAACGCTGGGATGAACAATAGTACATGGTCACTTGATCAAATGGTGGCCTGAGATACTTGCGCAATATGTTTGGGCTTCAATATCGTGAGAGCCAGAAGTGAAGTGAAGAGGAATTACCATCCGTCAGTCCCTGTAGCTTGTCTTTTAACTCCTTCATCTTTTCCACAGCTTTTAAATTGGGTGTGATGGTTTGATGCAGCTGTTCCTCTATGGAATATACAGACTCCCTCAATCTCTCTATCTTGGCATCCACCTCCTCGGCAGGGACGTCCTGTGCACACACACACACACACACACACACACACACACACGTTAAACCACTTGCTGGTTTTACCATCGTGGTAGAAAGAGGGATGAGTCACCCTAATCTGGGCATCCAGGCAGGAGTAGTCGACAACAAGCTCGGCCTCTCTCTCAAAGATGTTCATTGTGACCGAGGTACCTTCAGATTCTGTGTCCAGCTGCCGAGAACCCAAAAAGAACCCCCACAATATGAGCAAGCGTGTAACACAGGGGTGTCCAAACCTTTCTACTTGGGGGCTAAAAAAATGTGGTCGAGGGCCAAAACTGACTGCATGTAAAGCAATCTATACATAAATATTACATTATATATGAATATAATGAATATATAATTAATATGGATGTTAAGAGTATGTGAACGTTTGACTTCTACCTTGTTTACTTCTGTGAAAACCTCCTAAAAGTTTTGTAATCAATCAGATATATCAAGCAGCTAAAATGCGGCAAACATGGACAAGTGTGTGTTTTGCATTTTTTTTCCATCATGTATTGTATGGGTGTAATTTTGAGTTTTCTATGGTGCGTGGACTTTTTAAAAATAATATCCACAAAATTCAGTTAGCAGGTTGCGTTATGTGTGATCGTGTCTGTTGACTTTTGTGTTGGCTGCCCCCCCCATGACTAGGGAAGGTTGTTTGATTGGATCATATAAGTGAATGCTGTCATGTGTTCATCTCAAATTGACCTGAACTACTCATGTTGTCCACAACATATATATATATATATATATATACATACACATGCACATTATATATATATATATATATATATATATATATATATATATATATATATATATATACACACACACATGCACTGGATAGTTTGATTGGGAACACTAAATTGGCCCTAGTGTGTGAACGTGAGTGTGAATGTTGTCTGTCTATTTGTGTTGGCCCTGCGATGAGGTGGCGACTTATCCAGGGTATACTAAGTTAAAGTTTAAAGTACCAATGATTTTCCCACACACACTAGGTGTGGAGAAATTTGTCCTCTGCATTTGACCCATCCCCTTGATCACCCTCTGGGAAGTGAGGGGAGCAGTGGGCAGCAGCGGTGCCGCGCCCGGGAATCATTCATGGTGATTTAACCCCCATTCAAGGCATGCGGTAAAAGTAAGCAGGCGCTAATAATTTTAAAACCACTTCTCAACCCTGCGCTTACCAGTGGCATGCAGTAAAAAATTTGAGTGTGATAAAAAAATAATAATAATAATTCTTCCGCGGCCCGGTGGTTGGGGACCACTGCTCTTCAACATGTCATCACGCCCACCTTTACACCATGCTATCTGCCTGCCTGCCAGCCGGACGCATGCATATCGCTACTTCTCATACGAGACTGCAATGCATACTTGCTCAACAGCCATACCTTTTACACTGATGGTTGTGATATAAACGTCATTAACACTCTTACTAATATGCGCCACACTTTGTGAACCCACACCAAACACATTTCTGGAGAACATTAGCTCTGTAACACATTATAAACGCAACATAAGAATTACCCAGAATTCCAATGCATCCATGACTCTTGGCTATATTATACACGCGCCCCCAACCCCGCCTACCTCAAACGACGCACGGAGGGGGGGGGGGGGGGGGGGTTGGTGCTAGCGGGGTGTGTAATATAGCCAAGAGTCATGGATGCATTGGAATTCTGGGTAATTCTTATTTTGCGTTTGTAATGTGTTACAGAGCCAATGTTCTCCAGAAATTTGTTTGGTGTGGGATCACAGAGTGTGGCGTATATTAGTAAGCGTGTTAAAGTTGTTTTATATCACAACCATCAGTGTGATCTGTATGGCTGTGGAACAAGACCCCTGGTTTAGACATAGTAAAAGCATAAAAAAACTCTTCCGTCATTTTGGAACTGACGACAGGGGAAGCGTCACTCGTAAGCATGCGCTAATAAATTTGAGGAGCAAGTTTGACCCGGCAGTAATTCAAGGCAGGCGCATATTACATGCCCGGCGGCTATTCAAGGAAATACGATCGATATATATATATATACATATATATATATATATATATATATATATATACATATATATATATATATATATATATATATATATATATATATATGTATATATATATATATATATATGTATATGTATATATATATATATATATATGTATATATATATATATATATATATATATATATATATATATATGTATATATATATATATATATATATATATATATATATGTATATATATATTTATATATATATGTAATATATATATATATAAATTAGCTAGATCAGTGGACTTGTGGTTAGAGTATCCGCCCTGAGACTGGAAATTCGTGAGTTCAAACCCCAGCCGAGTCATACCAAAGACTATAAAAATGGTACCCATTGCCTCCCTGCTTGACACTCAACATCAAGGGTTGGAATTGGTGGTTAAATGACCAAATTATTCCCGAGGGCGGCCACCGCTGATGCTCACTGCTCCCCTCACCTCCCATCGGGTCAACATGGAGAAGGGTCAAACGCAGAGGATAATTTTACCACACCCAGTGAGTGTGTGATTATCGTTGGGACTTTAACATTAACTTTTTAATATGGCGACATAGTCACAGCAATAAAACTGTCAGACATTAAAAATTAATTGGAAAACAACTCGCAGGCCGGAGTTTGGAGACCCCTAATGTGTAACCAGACATTAGCAGGAGAAGTTTAAATGCTTGATGGAGTCGCTTACGGTGGCAGACTTTTCAGATGTGTTTTTACCTGCACCTCACTGATTTCTTCCAGATTTCCTGAGAGCATAGATATTGGCAAGTCATTGATCTTGCAGGCCAGCAGCAGGTTGTGGCGGGCTAATTGTTTTTGCTCCAAGTTGCTCTCCACGGACATCACTTCTCCCTGACGTTTCACCAACCATCTGGAGGCGAAAGAAGTTTCTTCTTAATAGAGCTAATCTTTGTGGTGTGGAAATATATGAAAGTATGCATAGACCAGGAATATGGTGGCGTTTATGTCCAACAGAATGATGGAATATCCACACCTGATTTTCCCCAAATTATATTCATTTTCAACCATCCAGGTTCTGTAGCAGTAGGTGTGCACAATAATTATCAGGTCAATATGAGGAATTATGACATCATACCAATACATCTGATACCAATATAATATAAGTGCAATAACCGACAAAAAATAAAACGCTCCAATTAAATGTGCTGAACGATATATTGACCTACAAATTATTGCTGATAAAGGATATTAATGTCAACATTAGTTTGGGACCAAATTAACTACTGATGAAATGATAATACATAATACTAATTCAAGTATACACTTTCAAACTCAATAAATGTAAAAGTATTTCTGTTTTTTTAACCATGTAATTGGAATGTAAACTTTTAAATATACTGTACAAGTTCAATAAAATAAACAAATACATAAAGGAAAAGGTGGTGGGGAACCCACAAATATACACAACCAAAACAATGAATACAATGTCGAAATAAATCTATTGTGACCAAAATTATCACGATTAGCATTATTGTCTGGGTACTATTGAATGTGCTCAACATCTTATTATTACGGTAGTGTTAAATGTGCTCAAAAGGTACTTATACACACACTAAAATCTTTTAACCGAGTTAAAAAAATATTTTGGGGACCGATACAAGTGTGCTTTTCAGGTTTACAGCTATGAAACTGCATTCACATAACAACAAAACAAAAAGCGTTCAAAATGTAAAATCATCTAAAAATCTAAATAATGGCTCGGGCTACTTTTAAGAGGTTCAAAACCAGCTTTATAATATTTGAATACAAATTATAACAAATTATATATACCCTATTTTGTATCGTGCAAACACACTCCTCATTTAGTAAGGATGCACGATTCTCTGCCCCACAATATTTACATATCAGTTACCAGCACCCGGGACAAGCCGTAGAAGACGGATGGTTGGATGGAAGGTACCGATTACACCCTGCTTCCCAAAATCAATAGCAATACCTCAACTAGATGTATAATTTTTAAAATTGAGATTCAAGTGCAGTTTATACACACCTAGAGGTAAAAACGAGTCAAACAGCGGTATGGTTTTAGTGTACCTGTTGATTTGTCTAGACTAGGGACAGGTACTGTTCACATCTGAAAACCCAATTCCTACTACCTGGGTATCGATACCGGTACTCAACGGTACCAATCATTAGTACTTTTGTGTGTTAATAAATGTTAATTATGTGATAATAACAATTTATTCTTTAAAGTAACATTTAAAAATGAGCTGATTATAATAACTGTGCTGTCCAGTTGTTATATGTTGTTTTCTTTTATCATGTGAGTCTCATTTTTAATGCAGTTGCACTTCCAAGACATTGGATGGCAGTACTGTATAGGCTATAAATGGTACTGTATGTTGAAAAGTAAAACTTGTCTTTTTCCAGAAAGTTGACTGTGTGACTTGCGCCCTACAAAGTGTTTAAACTGTAAGTATTGTGCTTATTACAGACCAGCTGTTTGATTGTTAACTTTCATCTTAGTTGTAGGTTGTGGTTTTTTTTAACATGTTTGGAGATATATTGAAATCGCAACGTAAAATCGCTAATTCTAATAGTAGTTTTCTCACCCCAACTCAGAGCACAGTTTAGGCAATCTCCCCTCATTGGAGCAATTGTATTTGTTTTTTAATGTTATCCATGTCACATTCGGGTCACACAAGAGCGAGAGTCGTGTTCCCAAGATGCGGAAGGACAGGCAGGATGCATTGCGCAGGTAAGAAGAGTCTTTTACTTATTTCTTTAAGTAAGTCAAAAATTAAAAAAGCAAGAGACGTGCCACTGGGAAGAGCAGGAGCCCAAGGCAAAAACTTGGAATATTCTTAGCCTGCCATCAAAAAGCGTATGATGTAGCACTAAGCTAACATGAAACATAAACAATATTACCATGCAACGAATGTAACTGCCAAAAGGCGAAAAAAAAGGTCATGACAATCGGAATATACATATCAGTGCGACCATAACTCTCCAAATTGTTGTGATATTTATCGCACACCTATATTATTTAGTTTAGTTTAGGTATTTTAGTTAAGGTATTTGCAAAAATGGCATACATCACTAGTTATTTGTCTTACCGCTTACTCTCTTGGAGGCGCAGTATTTTCTCCTCCAGCTCAGATTTAAGGTTTGCTACTTGTCCCTTCTTTGCCAGCAGTTGGGTGTTCATCTCCTGCAGATGTTTGTCAACTTCTTTAACGGCCCCTAATAGCTTCTCTTCATCCTGAAAAGAGAGACTGAAGATCGCGCTAAACAATTTCAATAAAGTTACAGACTACAAGACGCGAACATATTTGATGACTTCTGAGCATTTAAGAAGCAGGCTCCATTAAAAAAATATTACAGTATATTCACGCTAACCTTCCTCCTCTCAGCAATGACACTTTCTTCCTTGTCGATGGACATCTGCGTTTCAGCAAGTTTCTTCTTTTGCTTCTCGAGTTGCTCTTGTTCATACTCCAGCTTGACATTCAAGCGCATTATTTGGCTCTCAAACTCCAAGCTGAAAGTATCACAGTTCAGTATCATGTTGACTCCGCCACTGACTAAGCCTGACAAGCCTTTTTGTACCGCTTCATGTCGTGCTCTTCGTGCAGTTTCAACTGCTCCTGCTCAAACACTCTGATGTTGTCCACACCGATGTCCGCACAGAAGTCCGAAAACACAGAATCTTCTGTCTAAGTGAGCAAAACATCCATACTTAGTACGTTTCCATGCGCTAAATTAGTCTGATTTCTCAAATAATTAGGGTTTCTTTAATTTTCACAGAAGGCCCAGTTTCTATGCTCTATCTCTAATGCCATTTGCTATGTGCCTTTTGTACATTGTGGTAATTTCAGATTATTTAGCTATGTGGGAATATAAATACAAAACCAGTGAAGTTGGCACGTTGTGTAAATCGTAAATAAAAACAGAATACAATGATTTTCAAATCCTTTATAACTTATATTCAATTAAATAGACTGCAAAGACAAGATACTTGCGTTTGAACAGGAAAACTTTATTTTTTGCAATTATTAGCTCATTTTGGAATTTGATGCCTACAACTGTTTCAAAAAAGATGGCACAAGTGGCAAAAAAGACTGAGGAAGTTGAGGAAACCTAATCAAAAACTTATTTGGAACATCCCACAGGTGAACAGGCAAATTGGGAACAGGTGGGTGCCATGATTGTATATAAAAGCAGCTTCCATGAAATGCTCAGTCATTCACAAAGAAAGATGGGGCGAGGTTCACCACTTTGTGAACAAATGCGTAAGCAAATTATCCCACAGTTTAAGAACAAAATTTCTCATGGAGCTATTGCAAGGAATTTAGGGATTTCACCATCTACGGTCCGTAATATCATCAAACGGTTCAGAGAATCTGGAGAAATCACTCCATGTAAGCAGCAAGGCCGTGACCTTTGATCTCTGTGACGGGACTGCATCATAAAAAAAACTGTCTAAATGATATTACCACATGGGCTCAGAAACACTTAAGAAAACTACTGTCATCAACTACAGTTCGTCGCTACATCTATAAGTGCAAGTTAAAACTCTTCCATGCTAAGCAAAAGCCACTCATCAACAACACCTAGAAAGGCAGCTGGTTTCGCTGGGCCCGAACTCATCTAAGATGGACTGATGCAAAGTGGAAAAGTGTTCTGTGGTCTGACGAGTCCAAATTTCAAATTGTTTTTGGAAACTGTGGACGTCGTGTCCTCCGGACCAAAGAGGAAAAGAACCATCCTGATGGTTATAGGCGCAAAGTTCAAAAGCCAGCATCTGTGATGGTATGAGGGCGTATTAGTTGTGTAAGTTACACATGCCTTGGGAAGACAGCCTTAATGCTGAAAGGTACATACAGGTTTTGGAGCAACATATGTTGCCATCCAAGCAACGCCTTTTTCATGGACGCCCCTGCTTATCTAGCAAGCCACATTCTGCAACGTGTCATAACAGCGTGGCTTCATAGTAAAAGAGTGCGGGTACTAGACTGGCCTGCCTGTAATCCGGACCTGGATTACAGGGCAACTCCCTCTGAAGCTCCTGGTATTTCAGCAAATGAACATTTTTTAAAAAAAGCATTATTTAAAGATTTTTTTGTGTTTAAAGAATTTAAAAATGATCAACAGAGTTCACATAAATACATATCCCATTCATCCAAATGAATTACTATGTCTGTTTAAGTCTCTACAATAATTACATGTGTTCACATCCACAGGAACAACATGGGTTAGCCAACTTTATACAGCATTTACAACCTTCCTAGAGTTCACTTCACAACTACAGATGGTTCATCTAGTTGTTTACATTATTTACACATTACTTTGGTTCATTAACACCTTACTTTGGCATTAATTGACAGCTACTGTGTTTTCTTTCCAGATTAGTCACCGATAAACACAACCAATATAAACAGAATACGAGTTCAGAAACGCTCAGAATAATTGAGGATCAGGGACTACATATTGTCGGCAAACGACGCGTGCAGACGCCTATAACGGGCAATGTCATTGGTTGATGTCGTCAGCTGATAGTAGAGCTAGCCAATCTGGTGCCTTCACACATTGGCATTATATTATATAAATGACCCTGGCGGCGCCAAAATCGGCGGAATTCCACGGATCCACGGAAAATTCCCATCCCTGCAAATGTGGCCAAGTAGACGCATTGTGGGTTTCCTGGACGTCGTCTACATCCCTAAAAGAAAAATCGAAAAAAGAGAATCCTTCTGCCATCTTCCACTAGTTTTTTATTATTTATTAATTGTCCGCTTGAATATTCCGTTCTCTTCTCCGACTCTCTCTTCGTCTTTTGAGATGTGCGTGTCTGTTGTGAGGTCCCTTCCTGGATCGATGACTCGCCCTATCTTGCCTCTAATTGGCCTGTCTGTAATGTTTTGCCCTAATCTTAACCAATCGTGACTCATCATAGTAAACTAACCAACCAAACATGGATTTTCTTATACGTAAGCCAAGCAATAATCATTGATGTTACCGTTTGTACATACTATGTGGTGAATTATAATAATAATAATTGCTGACTTGCATGTCAATTATGTCGTCTCAATTGTTGGATGTGGACCTCTAATTCTTACATCACTAAAGAGAGTAAGAGCAATGATGTTGTGAATGTTCTCAATTAATGAGATCGATGAAGTCATGTGATCTACCACTATAATCTATTGTTGTCTACTGACTAGCAAAACATACACACATTATTTTCACTCTATATTAATTTTACTGTGTTTACAAAGAAATGGCAAAAGACGGCTGTTAAGTTTTTATTTTTCCACCAGTTTCTCTTCCGGCCGGCATATGCTGGCGTAATGTCCCGTATTTAAAGTGTCTTTTTTGAGACCATCCTCACTTTTATTAAACTGATATATTTTTTTAATTATATAGTTGAACGTATTGACTTATTTTGAGCCAAGTCATTTGAGAAATCAGACTAATAAGTGCATGGAATCAAACTGACTAATATATATAAATGTGAAGACAATAATGGCTATTCTGTTGATACCAACACTTGCGTCACACTGTGTTGGGTCGAAGGTGTTGTACCTGTTTAATCTGGTCTCGGAGGTCTTTCATGGCAGCTTCTTTTGCTACCACACTCTCCAGCTGCATCTGAATCTCTGAGTCTAGGTTTGCCAGTTCACTTTCCATACGAGAAATGTCCTGAAATTGTACAGCATTTTCATTGCAATCATTAATCAGACACCTGAAATAAGTATTGTAATAGAGGACACATCCAATAACATCCCAAAAGAGCTCAGATTAGGGCTACACGATTATGACCCAATAAATAATCATGACTATTTGTTATTAATTTTGAAATCACTAGTTATCAACGACCGTTATTCAATTTGTTAGGTAAAACAACAGGTCAACAATTTACATGTGGACCTGTTAATGTGGTTTATGTGGTCTCCGGGGTTGGAGGAGGCCCTTTGTAAATGTGATGTCATCATGTAATTTAAAATTAAATAGTCTAATAATAGGGCTAAATATCCATGCTGTATATTTAATGACAAATATTTGTGTTATTGTTCATTATTAGTGTTAATGTTTCATATTTCCTTATTACACAATGCCTTCCACTTTATTTATCCATTTTTGATGTTTTTCCAGGGCCATTTGAAAAACAGCCTCGTATCAAGTGTGGCCAGTGCAACATCAATTGGACACCCACCCCTGACCCAATTCAAATGGACTCAAACTTTTGCACATAAGAATGGCCGTAAAAAAAATTATGTTGATTATGTGATAAAATTATACGTATACATATGAAAAAAAATGTATATACATATAACGTTGTGGTCAACATTTACATACACTTGTAAAGAACATAATGTCATGGCTGTCTTGAGTTTCCAATACTTTCTACAACTCACAATGGTGTAGAAAGGGTACATCCTGGACAAGTTGCCACCTTATAAATCATTCATCCATCCATTTTCTACCGCTTATTCCCTTTCACCCAGAAGATATATCTGAAGCTGCCTTCTGCTTCTCATAAAGTAAAACTTGAGACACAAGCGAACATTATTGTTTTAACTTGATATTTTGTTGTCACTCAACTGTAAATTATTTTTTTAAATATTTGCTTAAAACAGTCAATTTTCATGGACTTTTTTCTACACTGTAAAATACATGTTTGTAGTAATAAATATGATGAGAACATTTGAGCATTGTGTTTTTATTTAATTAGAGTAAGTGTTTGTCATAAACATTCTTGACACTTTTACACACTATACAAAGTCCTTTTTTCAACATATATTTGAATTCTTCAAATGTGTATGTATATATAAATATATATGTGTGTAATATATATATATGTGTGCATGTATATATATCTATATATATATATCCATATTTACATATATGTATGTATGTATGTATATATATATATATATATATATATATATATATATATCCGTCAACCAGCAGACCACTCAGAGCCACAGCTTGTACTTCCGAACCAACAATTTATTTCTGATGTTTGTTAGCCAGCACAATACAAGGAAATCGCTACACCTGATAGATGGAAATAATGCTGTTTTTTGAACATGTGATAGCCCTGTCATATATGGTTAGGAAAAATCAACAGGCAAAGTTTGTCCAATCCACATTTGTTTGAGTCTTCCTTACCTTTCATATAAAAAAATTATTGATATTTAACTAGATTATTAGTATTGTTTAGGAAAAAATGTGCATTCCTCTAAGATAGCATGGAAAATATATTTCAAAAAGTAAATTCTGTGATCATACCCCTTGGCATTTAGGGACGTTTTTCTTCAAAAGGTTATCCAGCTCAATTTTGGAGTATTTGAGGCGGACCTGAACCCCCTGAGTCTCAGCAACAATCTGCCTCAGGTCTGACTCCCTCCTCCTGAGCCTCATCAGATCCTGAAACACAGCAGACATAGTTCATCCTTCTGGTGCGACATAGGGCTGGGCGATAAAGTGATAACGATATCAACCGCAAAATAAATTTTCCTTACTAAAAATACGAGACAATTTTAATAGAGGGGACAGACTGACCTCTCCAGTTTAAGCTGCACAAGTCGGTAACAAACTCAGCAAGTTCACTGCAACATGACTTGGAGAAAAGGATACAACCTTGTCTTGCAACATGCATACTTTATTATAACTTTTAGCAACAAATCTGGGGTCTGCAGCTTTTGCAGTGTGCATTTGCAAGGGGCTGCCGTCATCGCGCTTCTGAATAGAAGAGTTAATTCTGACCGTCCAACTGTCTTCCAACGTTATTCCTGCATTGCCACACATATCAAAGTCGACACAGGCCCCCAAAATTGCTGTCCAAGGCTATGCCTGTACCAATGGAGTTTGTATTTTCTTTAAAAACGTTCAAATGTTTACTTTGGCAGACTTTTAGTTTGAAATACAGTTTGTATCCTGAAACATATTATTGGTATAATGTACATGTCATTCTCGACTCCTGACAGAAGAAAAAATATTTAAAAGGGTTTTACTATGTAAAACCATCTTTTCTTAGCTATTGGAACCTGTTTTGTGCATTAGGGATTCCCATAAGTTCCAAAAATATGAATTTAAACCATGGGAACCTAGCAGAGATATTTAAAGGGAATCTTGCCATCTTCCAAACTTGGTCCAAACGATTAATTTGGAATTTGAGACTTCAGTGACATATTTTGCATTTGTTACATCTCCATATATGGTAGAGGTTTAACCAAAAAGCTTTGGCTAGATCCGCCATTTTTATTGAGTTGTAGTCAACAAGTTCTTTTTTTATTGTTATTCTCTTGTTGTGAGGCTGACTGATTTGCATGTTAAAATCCTCTGCTGTTGCCATTTCTAATACAAAGTATAATAAAGTTCTAACTTATTAGTTATTTATAACTTATCATCAGTCTGTACACCCCATATGGGCAGGCTAAAACGACTGTACAACACAGCTGACAGGGTGGAGATGCAGTTAAAGTGGGCTTAGCATAGAAGGACAACTTTGGCACATAAATAAGACCGCTCACAAAGAGGGGCATTCTGAAAAGAAGGTCAGAAAGTGGATTGAAGATGATTTGACTAGAGCATTAGAGCAATATTGTCGACCACAAGGAAGTGTTTTTAATGTGGAAAAAGATAATAGGACCCCTTTTAATTAAAAAAATAACCTTGTGTTGTCTTCAGATCTCACTTATTAGTTACATAGGCATGCTAAGCATGACAAAAATAGTGTTTTTGTTTATATTGTGAAATATATCAATATGGACTGATAAAACATTGTGATATGACGTCTGGTGCGACATCATCCTCTTTAACAATGGATAAACAGGAAGCAGTAGTTCGCATCGACTTACGCGTAGTTCAGCACTCATTTGCTCCTTTTGTTCTTTAAGCTTGGTTACATCCTTCTCATCCCAGCAGCGAGCTTTGGCTTTCAAGTCACTGGAACCTCCTGAGATCACACCAGATCTCGCAAACAAGGTTCCGTCCAGAGATACAGTCTAGAGGAAGCAGGTGTCATCAACTTGTCTGCTATCAGTACAACCCATTGTCCACATACGTCCAACCATTTCCTATACCGCTTGTCCTCATTAGGGTCACATGTAAATTGGAGTCTTCCTGGTTCAAACTGATGTCTTTACCTTAAGGCGCTCCGTCCTGTCAAAAGCGACGCTTCTTGCCTCTTTAAGAGTCTCACACACCATTGCGTTGCCACAGACAAACTGCACCACTCTCTTTATCTCAGGAGCACTTGTGGTCACAATGTCCACCATCATCTTAGCACCTGACAAATTCCTCAGTCGCTCATTCAGGGGACTCACCTGAACACACACCACAGTGACAGTTCATGCAGATGTTTGCAGTCAAAGAACTGAATTGTGCATTTGGAGGCCTACATTCAAATAGTCAATGGGCAGGAAGGTCTCAGGATCAGCTCGCTCCTCCTTGAGGAAGCAGATGCAGTCGCGTGCCACCTTCTCTGTCGTCACAACAATAGCCTTTAAGTAGTGGCCAAACACCTTTGTGACGGCCAGCTGGTACTTTTTCTGGATGGGGCTGCACAGGTCACACAGGCGACCATACTGGGACAAGATTCATGAAACATTAGTCCAATTTTACAACTGCAATAAAAGTACAGTGGCACCTGGGCTTTTGTTAACAGTGGAACTTAAATTTATGAACATCCCAACTGGTTCTTGAACGGGGTTTGTAAATCGAACAATTTGTATAGTGAAGCCAATTTCTCCATCAGAAACAATGTAAACGTGAATAAAGTGTTCCAGCCTCAACAGTTTAAGTGTGTACACTTTGAACACAATATAAAGTCCTATACAGTACTATATATCAAACAAACATAACAAGGAGGTGAGGAATTAACTATGTCTTCATTAAGAAGCTAAAACAACAACAATAAGCTCAACACGCGCACACCCACACAGATGTCAATTTGGTGCCCTCACAAAAGATCAGAAATCACAAGAATCCTTTACTTTTACAACCACTATGCAACAATATTAAACATTTAAAAAAAGTAAAATCTATTTACATCGGCAAAGGTGCAGCTCACCAGAGGAGAGTAAGGGGCACAGAAGGGGAGAGGAGAGGTGGTGTATGTGTGAATGTGTGTTCTTGGAAGAGATGCTGCTGAACGAGAGCTAGTCTTCTCTTCCACTGTGAAATAATTTTGCTTCTGTATTTTTTTTGCAGAAAAGTCAGTTCTCAACACAATTAAAAACTTGGTGTGTTATACAGTTGGCTTTCTCAATTTCTTTCATACAAGCAAGCGGGACACAAAATTAATGAATGGATGAAGTGAACACAAAGACGTGGTTCGCTTATGTAGGCATATTTGGCACGATCTCAGTTTGCAAACAGAGGGGTTCGTAAAACGAGGTTCCACTGTAATCCATTCCAAAAGTTACATCAAAAATGTAATTTGACAAAAATACCATAACATTTTTCCCAATCCCTCAAAATGATAACCGGGAAGGCGGCCTGGTTTCCTAGGCGCAATGTTTGGCCGCACGATAACCAAGTCGATAGACGAAAACAGGGAAAATTTGGGATATTATTTTTCTGAAAAAACTTAAATAAAATCATCCAAAAAGTGGGTTGTATTGAAACTAAGGTACCACTGTAAGCACATCCATCTCTTCCACTCTTACCACAGATTCAGGGAAGAGTCTACGAAGCTTGTCCAGCATCTCTTTGCGCTGCAGCTGATATTTGTTCTCATGGTTTTCAAGGCGTGCGATGCGAAGCTCTTCCATAACCTGGCCCAACTCCAGGTTGACCTCAGTACTGCGCTGGCGGCCATGCTGCAACTCTGCTTGCAAATGCTCTTTCTCCTGAAGGGAGCGGTCAAGGGATGACCTATGGACATACAGTACAACAGTTTATAGACTATATGATGAAGGGTCAAGTCTGTAGTAGGCAGCAGTTACATTGTTACTTTATTTGTGTCCAAGAGAACTGCACAGTTCTAGCAGCTCGTAGGAACCAGTGTCTTGTGCGGTGGACATTTGTGTTGACCCTTAAAAGGGTTGTTGTTTTCTAAAATTTGTAACTCAAAAATAAATGCCTACTGCAGAGGACACTGGATCACAGGAAGTTAAACAGTACAATAAAATGTAAGTAAGCAGGTGAAATGTGATTAAAAAAACATAGTAAGAAAACAATTGAAAACAAAAAAACAGTTGAGTTGTTCCAATTTGTCAATTGCAAGCAAACATTTAACCAAAAGTAAATTCTGACATACTTGCAGGCCTTGGTGTACTCCTCCAGCTTCTCTGCTCTACAAGTCAAATTCTCCAACTGAGACTTGTTGTTCTTGATGCCAGCCTACGGTAAAAATGGTTCAAATGGCTTTTGGCCTCTGTTCCAAAATGTAACCACATCTCTTGGATAATATGATGAGGTAAATTTGTGCCTCCATTGCCTTAACTTTTGAATAATTAATTCAATGATAGACAAAAGTAAATAGATAATTTACATAGGGATGGATATTGTTTACATTTTAACCAAACTGGTGCCAAATCGGCACCACCCAAAAAATTTACAGATTTATTTTGAAAAACTCTACCTTTTTACTTTCACAGAATAATGTGACATGCAAGTTAAGCAGAATAGTCATTTAAATCAGGCGTGCATTATTAGAGATAATTATCGGAAAAAAACATTGAGCTTTAATACATCCCGACACACCGGTGCTTACGACGGTGTTACTTGCACAATATCACTTCCAATCGTTAGTTGAGTCTACATTCACTAACCATCTAAATCAGGGGTGTCAAACTCATTTGCATTGAGGGCAACATCGCAGTCAAGGCTGCCCTCAGAGGGCTGCATGTAAAAATTAATATATTTTATTATCAATGTATGATTACCTTATGATATTGTTACACAATTGCCTATATGCATTTAATTATTGATTTTTTTAATAACTTGCTTTTAAATCATAAGCAGATATCTATTTTGCCATTTTTTTTTAAATATATTAATTTAGGTAAATATAATGTTTTTGCATGATCAGATAAAATAAAGGCATGAGATTTCGTGCAGTAGATGGAATTTTTCTGTCCAAAAATAAGTTAAGTGAGAAAGATGAAGCGCTTTATTCACGCACATTATTTTCAGGCTTCAGCAGGCCACATAAAACGGGCCATGAGTTTAACATCAGAAGTTACTTTTTCTTTGGCTTGGCTGCTACTTTACGTCTGCATAGGGGCCGTTTAAGGAACCAAGTTTCAGTACCCAATACCCATCCCTAGATGTGTGTGTTGTCCCGTAGCCAGGAGAGTTAATGACGTTACCTCCCATTCCTTCCTTTTACGCCCGTCAAACTTCACCTTCTCGTAGTCCGCCTTCACTTCCCAGTGCAGCTTCTCGGCTTGCTGACCGAGCACTGCGCTTTGCCTCCTCGCAAGCTCTTTGAGGTTTTTGTAACGCTCTTGCTGTGACACACAGCCATCAAAAACATGCTGAATATTTTACAAGTTGCCTTACTTATGAATTTATACACACAGCTTCTGATTAAACACTGGCTGTACAGTTAAAACTGTCTTAACAAAGGTGGTTTGAGCCAAAAAGAGTTTCAATTCCCACTGTTTCCTAGAAGAAATAAAACCCACCTGCATCTCATCCAGCTCAATGTCCATCTCCTGGGACTGTTTCTCCTCCTGAAATTGATTCTCATAGATGATCCATGTTTTCTCCAGATCTGCTTTTTCCTTCTGGGTCTCAGCAATCTCCTGCTCCTTCAGAGCCAAGAGTTTCTGGCTCTTTTTCAGGGCACCTTTGATCTCCTCTCTCTTCTTGAGTAGATGGGAAGAGCTGACCTTGGCTTTGATGAACTGAGACTGAGACTGGGCCAGGATGTGCTCCTGGGCGCTAGGAAACAGAGCCACACACTTTGTAATAATACACACATCCAAGGTGCGGCAATCAATGTATCTGTGTTACGAATTTGAGTTACGTATGCTTAGCTAACTTTGTGTTGTAGGTGAACAAGAAAATGTGTGGGTAGTGGCGGGGTGAGTTTCATTACTTTCGGGGTTGCAACAGCGAGTCAATCACATACCGTAAATTCAGGACTACAAGCTGCTACTTTTCTCCCTACACTTTCAACCCGGCGGCATATAAAGTGTTTAATGGATTCATGTTTTTCTTTGCCGACGGCGATAATCCATCCATCCATCCATTTTCTACCGCTTATTCCCTTTGGGGTCGGGGGGGGCGCTGGTGCCTATCTCAGCTACAAATACCCCCCAAAAAACAAGTAAATAGTAGTAATAATAATGGATTAGACTGGGGATAGGTTGATTGGCGACACTAAATTGGCCCCAGTGTGTGAATGTGAGTGTGAATGTTGTCTGTCTATCTGTGTTGGCCCTGCGATGAGGTGGCGACTTGTCCAGGGTGTACCCCGCCTTCCGCCCGATTGTAGCTGAGATAGGCACCAGCGCCCCCCGCAACCCCAAAGGGAATAAGCGGTAGAAAATGGATGGATGAAAAGGTGTGTTATTGTTTGTGCTATGGCGTAATCTTTTGGACGAGTTCAGTCACTGCAAATGCAGCAGTGTCCTTCCATTTAGTGCTTTCAACTGGAAGTAGAAATCCTGTTCGGTCTTCTTGTCGTCTATAACGTTCTACTCAAAATAATTCTTCATACCATTCCAAGCAATGTTTGTAAGTTTTACAATGTAACTAAACAATTCTTACTTACTATACCGTCCCATGTGTGATGTCTGTAAGAGTGTTTTCATACATATTTGTACGTGTTAGCGTAATGTAATAAAGCGGGCGTTGTTTGCTTTAGCTAATATGCTAACACATTTGCGAGCGTCGGTTAGTATTATTAACTTACAATGGCATTATTTTTGGATCGTTTGATTAAAAAAAGTAAATCCTCAGTAAATTCATCAAAACGTGACCGTGGAGTTTTTGAGTCTGTTTAGCTGATTGGGGAGCTAGCTTTTGCAGCTGGGTGCCTGACGATGACTTCTGTTTAGTTGGATCAGCCGTTTTACTGCCGTGTAACAGATACCGTTTAAAAACAGTTAAAGTATGTAAATAAATATATTTCTGTGTAAGTAACTCATTTTGCAACACATATGTTTGTGGCTTATAGTCAGTTGCGGCTAAAATATTGGAAAACATTTTTTCTTCTTCTAAAATTTAGTGGGTTCGGCATATATACCATACGCTCCATAGTCCAGAAAATACGGAAAATAGTTTTGGCTTACCTCACTGTTGGCTTTGTAAAGTCAAATTATATCTAAACTAAATAAAGTTCATGCTAATCCACCTTGTTGTTTTCTTTTTTTCAAAGTAAGAATCATTGGGAGAACCGATAAAGAACCAAATTGTTAAGCAGAATCAAAAGTGGAATCGTAACTGGAAAAATCTGAGTAATTCCCATCCCTCCTGGGAAGGCTAAGAGTTCCCAAACAGGAAACAGTAGCGAAAAAAATAGTTTTCAAGTTCTGGCTTCTCATTGCCATTAGCACTAGCCAAATATTTGACTTTGAGCTGTATTTGTTTCCCAAGCAGACATGTGCATGATAAACATTTAATTGACTTTTAAAGTGTAGTGGGTAGAAAACCGGTACGCCTCTGTACCCCCCCCCCAAAATATTATGAACATATGTTATCGTTTCATCCCTAGTAGTAGTGAAGATAATATGCAATACCGAATTTCTTTCTCCATGTGCTGCTGCTCTCTGACAAGGTGCCCATGTTCCTTCTTGTGCGTTTTGACATTCTGCTCCCAGTCCAGCACAGAAGCATTCTGAGCAGAAGCAGCCTCCTGTTTTTCACTCAAGGTTTGCCTGGTGCTCTCAATGGCCTTCTCATTATGATATAGCTCAGCTAGACCCAACTGCAGACGCTCTTGGGCAAGTTCATCCACCAGAGCCTGGTACTTTTGCGCCTAGGAAGGGGAAAACAATATAAAATAAATACAGCCTTACCAACAGGTTTCGAAACATTTTCTAATGTCAAATGCAAACACAGTGACAATTATTCCAGTACTTTTCTGGAATGCCATAAGGTTGTACTTCGTCAAGTCAGAAAGGTTTGATGTTTTATGCTCACCTCTAACCTCTCCTCAAACACTTTCTTCTTCTCCCCGTAGACAGATTTCCTTTGGTTGAATTTAAACTGCATGTCTTCCGTGGCTTTGTTGAGGGCTTCTTTCTTCTTGTTGTACTCTGAAATTAACTCACTGGACTGACAGATGAACTCAAACATCTTGGTCCGCTCCTTGGGGTTCTTCAGAGCAATGGACTGCACTGCCCCCTAGTGACGGATATAGCCAGCAAATAATCGAAGATTTGTCATCATACTTCATGCGAGTCCGAGACATTGACCAATGTCTTTTTTCAGGACCGATACTTAATATTAGTAACCTGATACTTGGAGCCAATATTAATTTGCATTAAAAGTTTTTAAAACATGAATAGTATACATCAGTTGACAGCTGGAAGTCTTTTAGTTGTTGTTTTTTTAACATTATTTTTCGGAAACGTGGGACCAGTAGGAACATAATGTTATATGCGCCCCTATGTATTGGTAATTTAGCAGCAAAACAAATCGGGGGATTTCACAAACACTTTTATTACATGTGTCAAAGAGGAGCATCAACATATGCATTTGAAAATATGGCAAATCTCCTGGAAAAATTTGTAAAAATATGGGATTTTTCTACATCAAAATAACTCGCCATCTACTTCATTTTGAAGCAGTTTATGGATTTAATACATTGTAAGGGTTCCTCAAAAGGAACCCTAAAAAATTGCTATTAATAAAATGAAAACAATTCTGGGCTGCCTTTACATACAGTATCTTATAGTTGAGACATTTTTAAAGCTGGCTGACATCAGTTCATCCTGGATGTCATGTAAAGTAGGAGAATGTGTGAGCTGCTGCTTGCTTTTCTTGACCTATATAATAATGTACTATTTGTCAAGATATTTACAAAGATTTTTGGCAGACATATTTTTTTCTGTCAACTTAATGTCCATCCTTCTCCGTCGTGTTATTTTATTGATCACGGTACATGAAACTCCGCACACTGCTTTAATGGGCCCATGCTCTGGGTGTTGCGGACAAAGGCTTGTCCGCTCCAGTAGCCAAAACAAAGAAAACAGAATTGGGAAGACCTCAGGAAAAAGGACTAACTTCTAAAAAAAAACTGTCAGATATCAACATGTATTTGGGGAGAATTATTGACGATGGAAGTATTTTTTGAAATTTCTAAATGATTTAAAAAAAAAAAAAATTGGGCTCCAGCTAAAAGAATACTTTTTTCATGCAGGGCAAAAGGGTTGGTGTTTCAGCAGTGCTTATTACTATCTGCACAGCTAATTCTTTATTTCTAACTTTAAAAAATACTTGCATCATATGTGTATATATTGTATTTGCTGATGTAGTTCTGTTGTAGTTAAAGAGTAATACTAATAAAAAAGGCCAATAACGATTAAAAAAAAGGTTGCGCCGATATTCGTCAAAATGGCAAATATCGGCCTCGCCAATAATCGGTCAATGTCTAGTAATCAATTCAAACATTCATTCAACTATTTTAACAGACCACAGTAAAACCACAAAATTCTACCTGGAACACCAGACAGTTTTGAGCTCTGGAGATGATGCCAAGCTCGCGGAGCTCCTGATCATATTTGCTGCGAGTAACGGGAACGCCACTGATGTGATACCGGGAGGAGTCACCTGACATTAACATAGAGAATTATGGTTTAAAACGGGTTGTATCATAACAAAATGTGGCGGTATGAGATGATTAATTTTTAATCAGAGCAAGACATTCAAATTGTGCACAAAGCAAAGTACATGAAAGTATGCTGGGATACATTGGGATTATAAAAAACACCTTTAGGATGAACTAAGCCCTCCTTCAGGTCCAACATCAGTAACTTCTGACCCCAGGAAAGGTCTAAAACACTTCCACAAAAGTGTTCTAAAATTTTGTAGGAAGCCTTCCCAGAAGAGCGGCAAAGAAGGAATAACTCCACATGTTCTTCACTTTCGGTGTCCTTCATCTGGTACGTGCTAATAAGGAGGCAGCTGTCAATTATTTTACTAATCTATGAATTAGTTGGTTTGATTAATTGGATAAAATACATTTTATAGCCTCAATGCATATTTTGGGAACGGCAGTTTACATTAACAACTATTTTTCAGCCTGCTACAATCTCCATTCTTTTTTCCCCCAGATAAATCCACATTAACAACATTGAATAGTGTACATGAAGGAAAAAAACATTAAAACTCTCCACTGTATGTTGCCACGCAGATCACAGCACCCAACTTGGTTTCAGAGTTTGTCCCAAACATGGCGCCCTGGAGTCACGTGACGGGCTTTTGACCAATCAGATAAGAGTATGGCCAAACGATCTCCCAAATAATTGATCAAAAGCCCCTCACGTGACGACAGAGTGCCGTGTTTGGGACCAACTCGGACACCAAGTTGGCCATACTCTCTATATAAACGCCTCTGACAGCACCCTACACACCACCCCTCTAATGTGCGCTCTATTGCAGGGGTTGTGCGGAAACAATGTCCACTGTTTTAAATTTCTGGCTACTCCATGCAGTCTGGATTTGACCAGTTTTGAATAATTACACTCATTAAACGATAACTTGAAGCAACAAGCTTTTTTTTCTATAAATTAATGGTTGCCAGCCAAATGCTATTGGTTATCAATCAATTGTAAACAATAACTGGATGGTTGGTGGATATAGTTGGTTAACTAGAGGCAATCAAGTGTCAAACCATGCTCTGCACATAAAACATCTGTCAGTGAAGTGTCAAAAGCAGAGGAGGAAAGAGTGTGAGGTAGGTCTTTACCGCCCAGGATAACCCCCTAAAAATCTTTCCATTCACACAATTCTTACCTCTAAATAAACATGGGCTGCCATTTTCAAGAAAAAGCAAAAAACAATACTAAGCAACGGTTACTGCGGGGAACCAGTTTTCGTCTCTGGACTTCCTAAGGCTGTGACATGATAAACTTGAACAATTTTTTTGATATCTTATTAAGGTCTTTGATGTTCTCCAGGTCAAGGACCCCCAAACTGATGGATATAGCGAGGAAACCCTATAGTACTTATAATAGAGGACTAAATCTTGCATAAAATTGTGTCTTAACTAGGGATACACTGAAATGAAAATTTGTGGCCGAAGCCGAAGCCGAATAAAACTTAAACGCTTGGCCGAAGGCCGAATACCGAATAATGAATGCAGTTTTTCACAATTGTTTTTATATTGCATAAATAGCCTAGATTAAATATTTAGACTTGTTTTTCAAATAAAGTAATTTTTTATTGAATATTGAAATTTTTTTAATATTCCAGTAGCATTTGCTTTTCAAAAAAAGCACAGTTTTTCATTTATATTAGGCCTTTGAACAAAACATGCATTCCAAAAAAAAATAAAGTGCATTAAAGTGGATAAACCAACAACAAATGAATTATTGTCATTTTAGCAAAAGTCTGCTTAGCCACAGTAGATATGCCAATAATGTAAACAGAAGGCTCGAGTAAATCTCAATTAAGCGTGTGCTTGTAACCTCTTACACTTGTACAGGTAGCCTACACAACAGGCTAATAATGTAAACAGAGGACCCACTAAATCTCAATAAGTGTGTGCTTGTAACCTCATACACTTATACAGGTATACAACATATCCCAACGTCACCGCGTCACTGCACGTTGGTTGATTGCGTCACCGCGTCAAAAAATTGCGTCACACGCCACTATTCGGCCTTGTTTTTAACTCATTCCACCGAAAGCCGAATGTGGCTTTTTTTGCCATATTCGGCCGAATATATTCGGTTACCGATTAATCGGTGCATCCCTAGTCTTAACAGGGACCAACGTTTCTTACCTTTGGTATCTGTTTTTGTGTAATTTGTATCTGCATAAGTCCCGAAATCAAACCATGGAGGAATGGTGGAGATATTTATAAAACAGTCTCGCCTTCCTTCATACTTCCAGTCTAAACTAAACAAGCCGTTTGGAATTTGCAGTCTTGTGATGCTTTTCCCCAAGAGTGGCGTCAGCGGACATCTCCATATATGTTATAAGTTTACCCAAAGTGCATTGTGCAAGTCCGCCATTTTAGTCTGACGTAGTCAACAGGCTTCTTTTTCTCTATCCTCTTGTTGTGGGGCAGACTGGCTTTTACATGCACATGCATGTCTTACTGTTGCCATTTCTAATACAAAGTAGCGTATAGTTTGAACTTATATCTGTCAATAAACTCCATATGGAAGCGCTAAAAACTACACCAAAGATGGCGGGAGAAGACACAGCCGAAGTGGAGGCAGGTAAAAAAGACCGCCCACAAAACGCCGCATTCTGAAGAGACGGTCAAATAACAGCTTAGGGATGGTCTGTAAAACATAATCCATGCAACATTTTGGCCAAAGAACCACCGTTAAATCTTACGTAGACCACAAGGAAGTGTTTTACATGTGGAAAACAAAATCATAATATGACCCTTCAAACCAGCTGCTAGCAGATCCCTCTATTTGAATCTCAGTGCTAATAAGTATTTAAAAGACATATATATTTGTGGATAAAATGTAGGGAAATATTAACACATATATATTTTTCTGAACTCTAATAAACCAAATATCATCCCCCAACCCTTTTTTTAACTGTTATTTTTTTCAATCAAGGAAACTATCCCTATTATCAGTTATAAGATAAGATGTAGATCAGAATCATTTAATTTACACAAATATTCCTCTCTTGGTGGGAATTATTCTGAAATATTGGCAATAGTTTTTGTTGTGTTTTCGTTGTAAACATTTCATAAAGCGGTGCCACATTTTGATGCTTTGGGAGTGAGATCACTAGTTTGAATTTTCCCACAACTGAAAAAAAATGTAGCATTTTAACAATATACAAAAACAATTCACAAATAATACTTGAGAAAAAAACGCATTATGGATATAAAAAGTATAAATAGAACCATGAAAAAAAGCACAAAATAATACAGATGTGAGTACTGAATTACACTGCCATACCTGGTGTGTATGTACACTTCAAGAACTACCCTTTAGAACAGGGGTCCCCAAACTTTTTGACTCGGGGCCTGAATTGGGTTAAAAAAATTTGGCCGGGGTCCGGGCTGTATATATATTTCCAGTGCGATGATGTCACGTTATCGATTGGAAAATGCATTTTTAGACAAAATTATAGGACTAAGTGGCTAGGAAACACAGAGAGTAACAAGCGGTGGAAAAGATATTAGAAAGAACAGATTTTTTTTAAATAATTAAAAACAAAATACAAAAAAAGGTTTTAACTTGGGGCTTCCCGCGGGGCGGATTTTGGACGTAGAATGAAAAGTGATTAAATAAATATAATTTTAAAAAATACATAAATCGTTTGAAATATAATTGGAAATGTTTTATATTTGTCTATTAGTTTTTGTTTGTAAATAAACATATGGATACAATTTTTTTTATGTGTAATTAAAAAATAAATGTCAATATATATGATTAAAAAAATGTAATCCAAATGCTAAGTTTCCTTCAACTGTCACTCATTTTCCAGTCCGGTTGCCAGTCAGGTGGCGGCAGGCATGTGCAGAGTGGGCAATCCGAAATCAATTTGCATGCAGATAAATACCAGCTTACAACTGTAAAATTGTTGTCAACGTCTACTTAGAAGAGCCGTTCAAAAGACTTAGTTAGCGAAAGTCACGTCTCAACGATTGAGGACAAGAGTAAAACGTTTGAAATAGTTAAGTGTATTACTGTAAGCCTGAAAAGTTGCAAATTTAGGATAAAGCCTCTTTAAAAAAGTGGTACACATCATTGCCGACACTGACCCGAGATGCTTCGACGGAAGACAATCTCCATGCCGAGGTGGTCTTCGCACTGCAGGGCGACGAAAGCGCTCTCCGACACCGGCTGTCCAATGTGGGCTCCATGGATCAGATCGGTGTGATGTTTCACCCGGAGAGAGGTCACACGCACTCCAATGGCGAAGCTTACGGCGTCCATCACATTGGACTTACCTGGTTTTATTGAAGACATATTTGTTAACAACCATACAGTCAATGACCATGAACTACCATGTATAGAAAGAGGAACTACTTTTTGGGAGGAATTTTCTCAACCATTCACAATCCCTATATGCAAGACAAGAACGCATGTCTTTCTTTTTATTGAAATACTGCAATATGTCTGATAACAGACATATTGAGCCGGTGAGCTGCTGCATCGTGTCCAAGTTGGTGAAAGTTAATTCTAGATTACAAATCATACTTCTCACCTGGATAGTAGAAGGTTGTGGACATGAACCAAGAAGTCAGTCAACTTTGACATCCAACTTAGACCCAAAAATGGCGAGACAGACATGAAAAGACACCCATTTGCGGCATCTTTTTTTTTTACTATTGTGAGGATTATGATTAATTCTTCATGTAAATGGGAAGATATAAACATCCCATCAATTGTTGACCCAGTGAAAGCAGACATTGTACAGTAAGTGGATGTTTTGTTATGTCCATAGTTTGTATTCCTTGTTTAGTACTTAGCAATAATGCTATTCGCTGGATCGGTTTATCACTCAGCTTCTAAATCTCGCAGATCATCCTCTATATACTCAGGATAAAAAAAAAATGAGTTTCCGGATCATCATTTGTCCCAAAGTAGTCTTTATTGGTTCTCATGATTAGTAGTGTTGATGTTGTTAAAGAAAAAAAGCCAACGTTGTGATGCCTCTGTGAAGTTAATACACCTCTGCATGCTTAAAATGACCAAAATATGTAAATATAATAATATAAATATGTATGTATCGTTACTACAATACATTTTAATTACAGCATGAATATAAAGCATTGATGGAGGCTTTTGGATTTTTGTTTTTTAGAGCGCTTCATAGGCGGAATAGAGCGACTTCCATTCACTCCATTGTTAGCTGACTTTTGCTCGCTTTTATTTACGACATAGAATGCATAATACAAGAAAAAAATTTGTGTTCCAGTCTAACATGAGGATTGTGATAGGCAAAATTCCCCCCAAAAAGAGCAGTTCCCCCTTAAAACCTCTAAAGGCTTAGTTGTCCACATGGGTGGACAGCACCTTTTAGCTCTTATTTTCAAAATTGTGTACACTACTGAATTGGGGTCTTATGGCCCTTATGCGGACACTTATACTGCCATATGGTGGTGTCAGAAGAGTATAACATACAATGGAATTAGCAAAAAAAAAGGTTAAAAATAAGAGTTAGCGTGTCACTAAACATGAAGTACTCGTTTGTACCAAAATAGGAGCGCAAGACAAGGACTAAAACACTACACACAGGAAAACTCCAAATAAGTCACGGTGTTATGTGACAAGTCGTGACAGTACACCTACTTTGAGACAAGAGCTATAGTGATGCATGATTGGTTAAGGTTTAAATTCATATCCAACAATTGCGAAAACGACTTTTTATTGTCAATATCGGCTACTGAGTTTTGTTTTTTAATGATTTCTGTTTTAAGCTTGCCTCAGGATTTTTTCAATGAAAAAAATGTGCCTTGCCTCAAAAAGGTTGAAAAACACTGATTTAGAGCACAGCTGTAACTTGGTTTCCTTTTGTTTACATTTTCACAGTTTGCCTATTTTGTTACATAGCATTTCCTCCGTATCCCTTATTTTTGCACCTTCATTTTAAGAGCTTATATTGTTAATTGTTCAATGTGATTTTACAATTTTGTTTACATTGTTTGTGTCCCAAGCATTTGTTGACATTTCCTCTATGCCTTGATAGCTGAGAGGATTACAATAAGAGGAAGGTTACATCTGAATTGAAAATGTTTACATTTAATATATATTTTCCCCTGGTGATTCTTAGTTGATTGATGATTCTTAGTTTTTATTCTAATTAGGGTCCAATAAGTCCAAATAGCAAAGAGAAATCAAATAAAAAACATGCAAACAGCTTGGGCCTTAAGGGGTTTAAGCAGGGGTGTCCAAACTTTTTCCACTGAGGGCCGCACACTAAAAAATCAAAGCACGCGGGGGCCAAGTTGATATTTTTTAATTTTCAAAACCAATACAATATACACTTTTTTTTTTTTTTTATTGTTGGGACTCCTTCAAGTTAGGTCCTAAGGACCAAGAAGGGTTTCAGTCTTAAACACGGTTCAAAATAAGTCATATATTATTTTTTTCATAAAACCCTTGAATCGCTAATTCTACTTAATTATTTGTTTTACTTTTTACGAGCTTTTTGTCGAAACCCTTTTTTTGAGGCAAAATACAAAATATACAATATTTTTCCCAAAAAAGATTTTCAAAGTGAAATATTTAATGTGAAGTTATTGGATCTCTAAATAGGTCAACAATTCATAGCAAAATTGATTAGAATTTTTTTTGTATTTTTTTTTTTTTTTAGCAAAGACAGTTATTAAATTCCACTAAAATCCTTGGGGATCCAAAAGTGCCCCACTCATAAAAAGGTCATGCTTTTATTTATTTTTCATTCAACACTTGAATCTCTATATCAGCTTCAGACAATATATATTCTAATTGGTTTAGTATATTTATAATAACAATCAATAGGATATATAGTATAATTAGTATTAGTATATAATTAGTATGGAAATATTTTTTTCAAATTTTCATGTTTGTCGTATTTATGTCCTTTTTGTCCTTAAAGGCCTACTGAAATGAGATTTTCTTATTTAAACGGGGATAGCAGGTCCATTCTATGTGTCATACTTGATCATTTCGCGATATTGCCATATTTTTGCTGAAAGGATTTAGTAGAGAACATGGATGATAAAGTTTGCAACTTTTGGTCGCGAATAAAAAAGCCTTGACTTTACCGGAAGTAGCAGACAATTTGCGCGTGACGTCACGGTTTGTAGGGCTCCTCACATTGTTTATAATCATAGCCTCCAGCAGCACGAGCTATTTGGACCGAGAAAGCGAAGATTTCCCCATTAATTTGAGCGAGGATGAACGATTCATGCATGAGGAAAGTTAAGAGTGAAGGATTAGGGGGGAAAAAAGAAAAGAAAAGGCGACGGCTCCAGTGTGAGCGTTTCAGATGTAATTAGACACATTTACTAGGATAATTCTGGAAAATCCGTTATCTGCTTATTGTTTTAATGAGATTGTAAAGTCATACCTGAAAGTCGAATGGCTGCAGTGAACGCCAGTGTCTCTGAGAGAAGCAGAGGAGCCAAGATCACAGCTGCCTATTTGACAACTGCTTCAGGACGCTTAATCCACTGATGTCTCCAGTAAGAGCCGACTTAATATCACAATTTTCCCATCCAAAAACTTGCTGGTTGACGTAGAGAAACATGTTCGCTTGACCGCTCTGTGTTAAAGCTTCACAACAAACAAAGAAACACCGGCTGTGTCTCGGTTCCTAAAAGCAGCTGCAATCCACCGCTTTCCACCAACAGCATTCTTATTTGACGTCTCCACTATTAATTGAAAGAATTGAAAAAGATTCAGCAACACAGATGTCCAAATTACTGTGTAATTATGCGATGAAAAGAGTCGACTTTTAGCCGTAAGTGGTGCTGTACTAATATGTCCGCTACATCCCGAGACGTCACAAACACGCGTCATCATTCCGCGACGTTTTCGACAAGAAACTCCCCGGGAAATTTAAAATTGTAATTTAGTAAACTAAACCGGCCGTATTGGCATGTGTTGCAATGTTAAGATTTCATCATTGACAAATAAATTTGCAGACTGTGTGGTCGGTAGTAGTGGGTGTCAGTAGGCCTTTAAATCAATCAATAATTTATAGCAACATTGATTTTGATTCATTATTATATTTTGAGAAATTATTTAAAAAATGGTGTTATTAGAGTCAACAATGCAACTTTTTCTTGTTGCATTTCACCAATTTGCTCTTTTATTGCAGTTTTTAAAGTTTAAATGTATATATATATATATATATATATATATATATATATATATATATATATATATATATATATATATAAGTATTTTTAGAATGATGTGCTGCGGGCCGGTAAAACATTAGCAGAGGGGCGCAAATGGCCCCCGGGCCACACTTTGGACAGCCTTGGGTTAAAATGTTGGTTACTTATTGATACATTCTATTGCCCAACCATTTCTAATAGTCCTTACACAGAAACTATAAGGCTAAATTAATTACTGCAGTTATTGATAAAGCCCATTAAGCCATACAATATCTTAGGAAAGCTAAAAAATATATATATATAAAAATAAAACCCTATGAGTAGCTACATATAACTAGCACTTACAAAAACATCACTTACAAATACTTTAAAAGCCCAGTGAGGGTTTGTATTAAGGTTTTACATTTGTCAGAATAGTAAATGAGTTTTTTTAGTGCAATTTTTAATATAAATGTGACTAAATGTGCCTAATGCAGCTTTAGCCATTAGCTAGCGAGTTAGCCGTTAGCAACACGTGGCTAATGGAGAAAAGTGTGACTTACCGGATCCATTTGTGCCAATAATACAACTGAAGCCCATGAACGGACCGATGACTTGCTTTCCACGCCATGATTTGAAGTTTTCAACAGTAATTTGTTTGAGAATGCTCATCATTAATGTGGAAATAGTCACTGGGAAGTTAAGCTAGCAGGTATGTCGACTCACAGGAAACAAATAGACGGGCGGGAAAGGTCCTGGAAGGACGAAATACAACAATTCCATAACTTTATCAATGTTTGTGTAGAGCAGTGCTTCTCAAATGGGGGTGCGCGTACCCCTGGGGGTACTTGAAGGTATACCAAGGGGTACGTGAGATTTTTTTTTTAATATTCTAAAAATAGCAACAATTCAAAAATCCTTTATATATATATTTATTGAATAATACTTCAACAAAATATGAATGTAAGTTTAATAAACTTAAAAAAGAAAAGATACAACAATGCATTATTCAGTGTTGACAGCTAGATTTTTTTTGTGGACATGTTCCATAAATATTGATGTTAAAGATTTATTTTTTTGTGGAGAAATGTTTAGAATTAAGTTCATGAATATTACAATCCCCAAAGAGGGCACTTTAAGTTGATGATTACTTCTATGTGTAGAAATCTTTATTTATAATTGAATCACTTGTTTATTTTTCAACAAGTTTTTAGTTATTTTTATATCTTTTTTTCCAAATAGTTAAAGACAGACCACTACAAATGAGAAATATTTTGCACTGTTATACAATTTGATAAATCAGAAACTGATGACATAGTGCTGTATTTTACTTCTTTATCTCTTTTTTTCAACCAAAAATGCTTTGCTATGATTAGGCGGTACTTGAATTAAAAAAATGTTCATAGGGGGTACATCACTGGAAAAAGGTTAAGAACTACTGCTCTAAATAAGTGTTTTTCAACCTTTTTTGAGCCAAGGCATATTTTTTTAATTTAAGAAAATCCTGAGGCACGCCAAAAGCAGAAATCATTAAAAAACGAAACTCAGTGGCCGATATTGACATTAAAAAGTCGTTCTCGCAATTGTTGGATATTAATTTAAACCATAACCAAGCATGCATCACTATAGCACTTGTCTCATATTAGGTGTACTGTCACGACCTGTCACATAACACCGTGACTTATTTGGAGTTTGTTGGTGTTTTCCTGTGTGTAGTGTTTTAGTCCTTGTCTTGCGCTCCTATTTTGGTCTTTGTTCCTGTTTTGTTGGTATTTTCCTGTTGCAGTTTCATGTCTTCCTTGAGCGCTATTCTCCACACCTGCTTTGTTTTCGCAATCCAGACTATTTAAGTTGTGCGGGCGCTATCCTTCTTTGTGGGAACATTGTTGATTGTCATGTCATGTACGGATGTACTTTGTGGACGCCGTCTCCGCTCCACACACTGTAAGTCTTTGCTGTCGTCCAGCATTTTGTGTTTTGTTTACTTCGCAGCCAATTCAATTTTAGTTTTGTTTTACATAGCCAAGCCTAAACTTCAATGCTTTTTCATAGCGGCACTAACCTTTTGTTTATTTTTGGTTTAAACATAAAATACCTTTTAATCTGCACGCTGCTTTCAGCTGTTGTCTGCATGTGTTATCACGACACGCTGTGTTCCCGACATCTACAAGGCAATTAGCTACTTCCTGCCACCCACTGATATGGTATGGTATAACATGATTACCCTGCCAAATTATTTATAAATTATAATTACTTGTGCGCAAAAAATATTTTTAACCCAATTAGGTGAAATTACATAATCTCCCACGGCACAGTGGTTGAAAAACACTGCTCTAAAGGGTGAGTACAGCTTAGGTGGTTCACAATGCTCTGAATACTGTTTAAAAATTATTTTAAAAAATCCAATAAATTGCCATACTGTCCTATACTTTCCTGTTTTATCCATAATTTCTTTGCTCTCTGCAGCATACATTTTTACTCTCTCTTCTCAATCCCTGCAAAGATGGCGCGACCAAACTTAAAAGTCGATACCGTTACCTCACTCCCATTGATCAGTGATCATTTCTTGCGTTCCCGGGGCTTTGTCCATACAACCAACATTGCTTCGTAACTTCTGCTTTCCAAGAAGAAGGGAAAAAATTGGTAAAAGAAGTACACTACTTTACAGCTGTTATTACAGTACAACTCTGCCTTTGTTTGGTTTTCTCTGTTTAAAATACAAATACAAAACCAGTAAAGTCGGTTTTTAATGCAGTACCACCTGACGGATCGAAGGTCACGGCCATCATATGTTGGTTTTCAACCTTGCTGCTTACATGCAGTGATTTCTCCAGATTCTCTGAACATTTTGATTATATTACTGACCATAGCCATAATTTTTGTGCTTACAAAGCTTCTCTATGACTTAAGCACCAGACTTCTTTTGTTTGTTTGATATTATCATTACTGCCACAAGTGGTGGAAAAGTGTATTACAACCGAGAACGGCCCACAGCTGAGGAACCGATACTTCGAAACACTGGTATAAAGATCCACCACAACGTATAGTTTGTCATGTAAAATGTGTATGTTTTATTACCAGATAAATGTGTTGAACAATAAAAGCCGAAAGGGCCTACATTTCCACAATAAAACGTCATCCAGTTGGAGATGTTGGGTGTCGGCGTCAGTAAGGATGGTCGCGAACGTACTCCATGATGTGTTTGAGGGCCAGCCAGGTCTCGGATGCGGTGGGGATGATCTGATTGGCCGGCAGGAGGAAACCATAGCGACCGGTGTCCCTCAGCTCGAAGGCGAAGGAGTACTTGATGCCCAGGTTGTAGGACCAGTCGATGCTGCCGCCACTGGCTTGGTCTAAGGGCGGGTTTTGTATCAGTACTGGCGGACCGGAGGACGGCAATGAAGCTGAAGGAATGCACTTACAGATGATTCTACAGATGCTTCCAACCTTGTACTTGGTGCCGTGAAGAGAAGACAGCTTCTGCACTGCGGCTCTGCCCAGGGAGTCCTGCAGAGAACCACAGGTAGAGGATCAATTCTCCCGGTTCAGAATCAGTACGGAAGTGGTCTAAAATCTTTTCCTTAATAGATCTTAAATATCCTCTAAAGCTAGGGTGTCAAACTCGTTTTTATTTGGGGCCAATTTGCAATTATGGCTGCCCTCGGAGGGCCACATAATTGATGTGCTGTGGACCACGTTAAATGAAGTGACAGACCACTTGAATGACATGGGAGGCCACTTTAAACCACATGACGGACCACATTGCATTATGTGGCGGATCACTTTGAAGGACCTGGC